>NW_022196252.1:0-100929 GCF_008641045.1 Pistacia vera
GTTTCTAAACCTAAGGAATTGATATAAAAGTTAGCAGCAAAACCTTGGTCACACATTCCTTTCTTTTCTCATACCGAAAGATTCCTTGACCTTCCTTATATGTTTACTGTAATCTAAACTAGGGGCTACTTCTCAACCCTAAAACCTTGGTAGCAAGGAAGCTCATGGGATATAATATCCCAGTAAGTAACCCCAAGGAGCCAATAAAATGTTAGCAATCATATGTGTAAACCCATACAGAGTCCAATAAAACTAAACTATGCTTGGAAGATGCAAAACCAAATGAAATAGAATTTAAGCTACTTACAAAGCGAAAGAAGACCACAACAGTTAAAGCACAAATGCCTCCGAGGAGAATATGAAGACCGCTTCTAGCAGTTTTCTGCACATCAAATCTGAGTCTATCAAATAAAGCACTAAAGAAAACAAGGTTGACAGCGTCAGAAATAGAATATATATAATCACAAAATACAAAAGAATGAGTTCAAATACATACAGGGTAATTTCCACAAGAAACATTTTCCATTTTCCTATTTGATAAATATAACATACAAAAGGGCAAAAAAGACCATCCGATCCTAGAGCATAATAATTACACAAGAGCACTTGAAACAGGAGAAACAAATTAATGATAACATTAATGGCCAAATTTAGGACATCAAATGATCTTAAAAAACAGAGGAAAACAACTTAAAATTTACACTGTCTGTTTCAATAAGAAGTAACAGCCCTCATGTTTTGGTGTGTTCCTTTGTTTCCTTCCTTTTGTTTGTACTTTGGTTGTGCCGTTACTCCTTAACGCTTAAAGGCACAGAATTTTAACTTGTTTTCTGACTATTGTTAAAGCATTAGAAAGCCAACAGGGAATACTTATCTTCTAATTATCAAAAAAAAAAAAAAAAAAAAACAACTGGTTGTCGTGTCCAAGAAAAGGGTTTCTCAAAAGAGATGGACAACCATTGGTCACAACAGCTGTAAACTTCTAGTACAATAAATTAACTATAATTCATTTCACAGCACAGCATCAAGACTAAGAACTTCAAACTTCAAGAATTTAAGAGAACCACTTTATGTTTGATTCATATATTAACTGATAATCACTAATTCTTCCCATAAATGATATAAACAAATGCCACTTAAAACTACAAAAGTATATCAGGATAGTCTAGAGAGAGAGAAAAAAAAAACGAGGTCTTTGATGCATAAAATTCATAAACATATAATCAGAGGAGAGAATAATGCTAGATAAGATTAACTAGAAAACAATATCATAAGAGCTGTTATTGAGACTATATACTGAACCACTATATAAACAAATATTCTTGTTGAATCACAAGTACTAATCATACCAACTACAACATCCTATGTAATAAGAATTATGCTTATTGGTAATCATACCGAGTACAATATTATAGTACGAACACAAGCTTATAGAAAAGCTTAACAACTATTGAGAAGATTGACACAAGGCCAAGTATCACATGCCAACTCAAACCAACATGACAACAATTAATATGTTAATACAGAAATACTCTATTTATTTAGGCTTCCTATCAAGTAGGTACTGTATCCATCACTGTCATGTTAATTTTGCGTAGGTACTAGCTGCTAGAATTTATGCAAACCTTCCAGTCCTGACTACACAAGCATAGAACCTCAGCATATAAGATGAGTAAGAAACCAATGAAATTGCATTTCAACACAATAGTAAGAAATTAAAAGCAAACTTCCTCATCTACAATAATCCAAATGAAGTATATAACGATTGGTAATCTAACACACCTTTCCAACACGAGGAGCAATGAGCCATGCAAGAGTGACAGTAAGTAGGCCAGTAGCAAGCAAGATCCCAGTACCTTCCACAGCCCATTTTGTTGCAGGATTTTCAGCAGTGACCACCTCTTCAGTAACAGTATTCAAAGGTTGTTCAGAAACAAACTGAGAAACTGCATTAGAGTTACTATTATGATGAATATTATGACCATGTGGACTAAACCACAATGAAATCTCACTTAGCCGTTGCCTTCTGATAGCAGCAACAGCATCAGGATCAACAACTGAACTTGTATGCACCTGAGCAGGACTCGGTTCTCCACTGGCAGTCCTTTCTCTTAATGCTTCATAATCCTTTAATGAAACCACAACCTTTTTAAAGTCAGCAATCCTGATATTTTTTGCAACATGCCCACAGATTTCACAAACAGTGGATCCATGATTAACAAACCATTTAAGGGCACACGCATAGTGTACCAAAGCAAGATCACTTTTGCAACAACAACCAAGTTCAATTAGAGCGTCTTGGCTGTTACATGTACCCATTTCTAAATCGGCATTACAAACGAAAACTTCCCCATCAGGGCTTATGAACTCAACAAAACCAGATTCTCTCCCAACATTTTTGGCACTTTCACCATCTTTTTGCACTTGTTTGACATCAGGTTGTATTTCTCCATTGCTTTTAAGTGATTCTTGCAAAGGAACAGTAATACCCAAAAAGCCTAATGCACCATCTCCTCTTTTGTCAGATTCAGCACATTGGCACACACGGCAAGTTGCCAAGCCTGCCTCCTTGTCTACACTATAACGTGAGTACCTCTCTGAATCTTGAGACTCAAGAGAGCCCACTTCATTGCTAATTCCACCAGTCTTCGTTTGCGACAGATTTTCCTTACCCATCTAATCAATTAACTGAATTTCACAGCAAGTAAATTAAATATAAAGACTTAATTGATTCCATGACAGCCGAATTTCACAACAATTAACAATCGAGGCCTTGAGGTTCCCGGTTTAGCATAATTAATAATACATAAAAACATTTATTTACACAGAAATCATGTACCTCCACGGAATAAAGCAACATAGCAACAACTCTACAGTGAATATAATCATGTGCAAACAAAACCAAAAAAAAAAAAAAAAAAAAAGAAAGATTTGCCCATTGAAGCCATTCTGAAATTGAAAACATCAACTTATAGAAAGCAAAGAAAGAGATTGATAAATTAAAGAGCAAAAATGAAAAGAAATAAAAACCCTAAAAAGAGTAATGAAAAGAAAAGAACCTTTAACTAGTCGGAATTGAAGAGGGAAAAGAATGGCAGATAGAAGAAGGAATGTTGGAGGTGGATCTTTAAGAGTCCATAAATGAATGAATGGTGGATGCTCAATTTAATTCATTTCGTTTCATTTCTTCTCTGACTTGGTGGAGTGGCTTAGCTTGTACAAAAATGCTTTCCTTCTTCGACACAATTACATACTGTTACTTCTACAAGCATCTTATTTACTGTTTACATTACAAGCATGGAGCAGGCTGACTGTGTTTGGGCCGAACTGGAGTATCATATATAGAAGAAAATTAAAAATTTAACTCCCCGGACATTACAAGTTTCCATTTAATAAAATGGCCTTGAAAATCCTTTTAATTTTTTTAATGTTTTAATTTATTTTTTAATTTAGAAAAGCTGATGTCACACAGTTAGGATTTATTAAACATGTAAAATGGGTTAAAATAAAAAGATTTAAACATATGTGGGTAAAATCATAATTAATGAAAGTTTTTTAAAATTTGAAATTTAAAAATGAGCCCCACCCATTCAAATTGCTTAATCGAAACTGATTAGGCAAGAATCGATTTCTTGAACCCTAAATGGAATCTCTGCGATTTCTGGCGATACAGTCCACATTCACAATCGAAACTACAAATTTTCACACCATATTCAATCTCAAAATCGATTTCTTGAACCCTAAATGGAATCTCTGCGATTTTCGACGATACAATCCACATTCACAATCGAAATTGTAAATTTTCACACCAAATTCAATCCTAAAATCGATTTCTTGAACCCTAAATGGAATCTCTGCGATTTTCGACGATATAGTCCACATCCACAATCGAAACTGCAAATTTCACACCAAATTCAATCCTAAAATCGATTTCTTGAACTCTAAACAGAATCTCTACGATTTCCGACGATACAGTCCACATTCACAATCGAAACTGCAAATTTTCACACCAAATTCAATCCTAAAATCGATTTCTTGAACCCTAAACGGAATCTCTGCGATTTCCGGCAATATAGTCCACATTCACTATCGAAATTGCAAATTTTCACACCAAATTCAATCCTAAAGCTTCCTTTCTTAAAACCATGGCTAACATTCACAATGAGGAGGAAAACCTAAAGCCACTTTGAATCCTAGAGTCCAATGGCGTAAGCAATTCAATGGTTGCTTCGGTGGATCATTCGATTAGTGAAGGTGGTCCACAGGCAGAGGAGACGACGGTGGCACAACAACAGGAGTCCGGCGAGAATTCAGACGAGGAAGAGGAGGCCGGCGAGAATTCAAGCGAGGAGGAGGAGGCCGGCTAGAATTCAGGCGAGGAGGAGGCCAGCGAAGAAAGGGTACGTACTTGTTTTGGGAGTTCTGGTACTGTATTGTATTCTAGTTCGCCATACCAATTCTATATTGCTTAGCCTTTGTTTGGTGCATGGCTGTGGTGTCGACATGTTTCATGTCAGTGATGCTACTAGTTTAGATATGTGATGGTGTACTTCTCGTGTACTGCTTGTGGATGAAAAACCACTGGTGGAATTTGAATGATTAAAAGCTTTTCATTGTGTGTTGAACTATTGATAGATGGATTAATCAAGGGTCATTTTTATCCTGTCATGAAATAAGATAGTGCAATTAAGTTTTTGAATTCAATAAATTCATATATCGGTAGGAAGAAATGTACGCAAGTCATAATAACATCCTTTTGCTCTGTATTGTTGCTTAAGCGATCTTTTGTATCGCTTAAGCGATTCATCGCTTTTACTCATGATCGCTTAAGTGATTCCAGATCGCTTAAGCGATCTTGTCCGAGGTAGAATCAACATCTGCCCAGATCTAAGATTGCTTAAGCGATTCATCGCTTTTACTCTTGGTCGCTTAAGCGATTCCAGATCGTTTAAGAGATCTTGTCCGAGGCAGAATCATCTGCCCATATCTAAGATCGCTTAAACGATTCATGGCTTTTACTCTTGATCGCTTAAACGATTTCAGATCGCTTAAGAGTCTTGTACGAGGCGGAATCAAGATCTTTTAAGCAATCCGAAATCGCTTAACCGACTACATAGGTAATTTCTCCTGAATTATGTAATAATCTCTCTTTACAGAGGTAATTGCTAAATTGATTGTATGATATTTTTTCTTTGTTAACAAAGTATGTTGGCAGCCTATTAGTTGTTTTGGTTTATTTTTTTTTGCTGATATTTTGTTTATATCGATTGTGCAGATTTTACAGACCGTAAACTGTAAAGACTACGGGTTGGACATGGTAAGCGATAAGGTACCGTACTTCCCTGTAAGGGTGACAGACAGGTCGAGTTGGGAAGTTTTTAAGAGAATAAAAGGGATTTTAGATGGAGTGAGGAATGGTGAAGACCGATTCAAAGAGACTTGTTTCGGTCATTTTTTTGATATTGGAACAAATTGGAAAAAGTGTTCTCGGGGCAGGGAGTGCATTATATGTTGCTGCCCTCAGTTAAAAGCAAAAAAAAGCAAGAAATGTGGTTCGTGGTGGATGGAAAGTCATTACGTTTTGGGATGAAGAATAAAGGAGAGTAGGGCAGCTATAAGGTTGGCTAACAAGGTTTTGCAGGGGCAAGCATCTATTACGGGACACGATTTAGAGCAAAGGATAGAAGCAGTTCGGTTAACTGATTCAGAGAAGTTCAAACTATGCTTGGTATTGTTCTTACATTCGATCCTAATGGCTGGTGACTAAACAAAAGTCGTTGATATTGATTGGGTGATGTTTGCAAGCAACTTGGACTTCTTTAATGTTTATCTGTGGGGACGGGTATCATTTAAGCGAACCATGGACTCCTTGCAAGTAAAAGACATGGCGTTTAAGCACTCCCAATGGGCCGAGAAGAATAGACCTAGGACGTACAATTTGTTTGGCTTCCCATGGGCAATACAAGTAAATATTAATAGTTTTTTGTTATATTTTTTGTANCTTAGTTAGAATCGAATCTTCACCCTTGTTACAATCCAAAATCGCATCAAAAACTCCTCCTAAGAAATTGTAAAAGCTCTTTAACTTAAAAACGAAGACTCCTTGGACAAAAGGCTTAGTTTTCCTTTTATACCTTGCCCAAAAACACACACAAAATGAAACTGTGCGTTTAACAAAACTGCAAATAATGACCGTCCGCGGCGAAGAAAGAAACAGATCTGGAGTTTCTGGCGTACTTCGCCGCGGCGAAGGAAAAATCTTCGCCGGGGCGAAGCTATTTGACTAGTTCTGAAATTACAGAACTGCCACTCTGCTTGCTTCTTCGATTTCTTCTTCGATTTTCGATGCTCTCCCTTTGGAACAAGCCTCATCGTGTTTTATCCTACTTCCGAACTCTCCTAACTTCTGAGATCTGCTAACTTTAGAGTCAAAAACTTCCAAATTTGTCCTTATTTGCATAAATTGTCTATTTTAACCTGAAACACAGAATGTAAAGAATTAAACAACAATTCAGGTCAAAATGCACCACAAAGTACTTAAAATCCGAATAAAAAGAGAAAAGAAAACTGTATAATCCACGGATTATCATGTTATGTTAAAGGTTTAAGATGAAATAAAATATTTATTTAAAATTGTTTGAGACAATGATTTCTGTTTTAGAATTGTTATCAGATATTTTATCTTGCAGGTACGTAATAAGTCACCAACATAAACACCTTCTTGTTGAAGCTAAATATTTCTAACTTTCAAGCATGTTTAGAGCTTATTGGCATGAAATTTTTGGTATTTTTGTACTACCATCCTTAAGATTATCTTTTTTCTCTTCTTGTCTAATTCCAATAATGATTTCTTTTTCAGTTAAAACATACACGACTTGTTGCTCATTTAGATTATTGAAGAAGACATTAGTATCCATTTGATTAGTGTAATAAGTTGTCAAATCTGATCGCTCAATTTTATAATAACTTTTTGATATCTATTTCTGTACTATCCTAATGCTACTAAAACAATTAACTGAAATCATAATACTATTAAAACATGTATTATAAAATAAGAAATCAAAATAATAATTCTTGTAACTACACCTAAGGGTGGAAAAAACCGGTTAACCGGTATCTTGAACCGAACCGGTTTTCGGTTTCAAAAAAAAAATTGAACTGAAACCGGTCCGATTTTGGTTATAAACCGATTTAAAACTGAACCAAAAATTCGGTTTGGTTAACCGGTTAATTAGAATGAGCTGCATTTGTTCGGCCCAATTCGGTCAAACTCTCCACTTTGGCCCATTTTTTTTTTCAAGGTTTTTTTTAACTTAACTTAAAATTATTGATGGGAATGCAAAATGTCATATTTAACCCCCTTAATGTTTACTCTTTTATACGTATTTGTTTCCTAATTGTACCCATTATTACTTTATTTTGGTTTAGGAAGCAAATGGAGGTGTTAATTGAAAAACGGAATTAATTAGGGGAATTCGGGCAGTTTCGCCACTGCTTCGTAATCTCGGCATAATTGTCTCATCCGAGCTCCGATTGGAGATTATTCAAAATGCTGTGAACGCTAAGAACGAGATCTACAACTTTCATGTTTTGAGTTTGAGGATACTGGCTGATAAAGGTTGTAATCGAGCTTGAAGTTGACACACCTGCATTGCCGACGTCCTGGAGCTTTCTGACTGTCATGCAAGTCAGTTCTATTATTGCACGTTTTGAAGACATACTTGCTGCACGAAAATTACAGCTGGAAACACCACTTTCCTATTTTATAAGAACCCTATTTTATTTTATTTCCATTAATCAGGTTAGGATAAATGTTATTTTAGGATAGGAGAAATTTCTTTTAGATTGAGTGGGTTCAAATTCTAAAAAAAAAATGATTTTTGCTAAGAGGATCAGATTAGGTTTTGGGGAAAAGGGACCACGCTCTCTCTTCCTTCTCTGCAATTTTCTTTCTTTTTGAGTTTTTGTTTATGCCATGAGTGGCTAATTTTTGTAACTTGGTCGAAGAGAACGGAGACCCTCGGAATCAACCAACTGTGAGATCCAATCTATTTTATTTAGTGTTCATTTTCATGTTTAAGTATTGAATGTTATTCTGTGCATATCTTCATATGATGATGCATTTAATTACTAGGAGGCCTACTAGTGGATTATTTTGTGCAATCTATTGCTAAGTTTGATATCAAATCTGTATTGTTTGATCCCTCTAACTTGTGAAGCAATTAGGGTTATAATTTGCTACTCAGGAATTAGTAATCTTAAGAGGAACATTCAACTAAATTAAATACAACCCTTGTGTTTGTGTTGTTTAGCTTCATCGATTTCTCTAATTCTTAAGGCTGCCATAGTATTATCTTGAGCGCTTGTCTAGGGTTGTTTAGTGGTAAGATTAATTAAGATCGCTTGTTTCCTAATTAATACTAATTAAAGAGAGATAGGAAAATGTTCCATGGTGAATATTCAGGTATGAATTGATTTAATTTTCATCAATGATCAGTTGTAAGATTCTGATGGTGGATGTTGACGAGACCAAGTTTCGTTATATTAATTGATTTCGATTTGAATTGTTTTTGTTTTGATTTTTGCTAAGATTGTTTTCTATTTTACTCAAACCCCCCAGCCTTATTCACATCATCAAAAATTTGGCTAGACACTCTTTGTGGGATCAACCCTGCTTACCCTATTTACAGTTCATTGTTAGGTTAGGAAGGTTTTTAATTTTGGTTGCCTACGACAGCACCCAGATTTTGGCGCTGTTGCCGGTGAGTGATTCTAATTGATTTTTTGTGTTTTTGTGATTTTTTTATTGCGTTTTTGTTATTTTTTTTATTTTGCAGAAAAACAAAAAAAGAAACGTGAACAATAGTACTGTTCATACGAAAAATTTTGGTTGAGTTAGAGTGCTACGAGACCCGTTTCGAAGAAAAAAACTTCTGAGCAACACTAGAATTTTATCTAGCCCCACCCTTTGATGCCAAATTCGAATGTTTTGATAGGGTTTTGGCGTTTTTGTGTTTTTGGCCATTTATTTTATTTTATTTTCTAGTTAGTTTTCATTTTGTCATTTATCTAATTCTTTTATGAGGTTTTTTGTTGTATGACCAGGTCCTTTCACCTTGGTGATTTAACATTCGATCCAGAAATTGAGAGCACTTTGCGTAGGTTAAGGAAGAGCGCTCGAGAAAGACTCATTGTAGACAGTAACGTTTCCAACGACGATGGCGTTCCTAAGCATGCGGGACCCCATTCCAGATTTGAAGCCTCTCCCTAGTTACCTCAAAACGTGTTCCTGGGATATGGTAGAATGTTACTTAGTGCATTGCAAGACAAAAGCTTGAGTAGAGCCAACGATAATAAACAAGGCGCTACTTGGGAGGCAACCCAAGGGGAGTTTGTTTTCTTTTCTTGCTTTTAATTTTGTTTTTTTGCCCTTTCTTTGCATTTCATCTTCCACTGGGGACAATGTCAGTTTTAAGTGTGGGGGAGGGATTTAGGTTTGTTTGGTTGTGCTTTAGTTTGAGTAAAAAACACAACAAAACAAAACAAAACAAAAACAAAAAAAAAAAAAAAAAAAAAAAAAAAAAAAAAAATTACTTCATAGTTTAAGGGTATATCGGCTGGAAACAAACCCGCCTTAAAAACTTGCCTAGCAGTACTTGGCAACCTCTGGTATAACAATGGCCACGTACACCTTAAACGAGACCCCCGCATTTGTTTTTAGGAAGGTTTATGCTTTAAGTCATGTCGTGAACGTCTAGTGATGCATGAAATAGTAACTTGACTTTGTTGTTGAGCATATTCCTTGACTTAATGTTAGCAATCTTCATAAATAGAGTTAATCAATTTGAATCTTTGTAGTTTGAAATAATATGTCTTGAGAAGTTGTGTAGACTTGGTGACGAAGCATGATGAGGAGTGTATAACAACCCTTAAAAAGAAAAAAAAAAGAAAAATTGTTTCTCTTAAGCTAGTCCTAAATTTGGGTTTAAGCAAATAGGAAAAGAAAAGAAGGTATGGTGGGTCGAGATGGAGGTAAAACGCACTCACCATAAACACAACCATGAAATGAGATGGAGCAAAATGCACTCATCTTTTTCAAAACAGAAAAAAAAAAAATGATATCCTTAGTTTGCTACCCAGTTTGTAGTAGTAAAGAAAACAGTAAAAGAAATTTGAGAGGGGGATTTGTACATGAATTGGTTGTGATTAGTTCCCTGTTTGCATTGACTGATAAGAGTAATTGTGGAAGAGATAGAGAGGGATGAATGTCATTAACTCTGTTTTATTTTATTTTGCTGCTTCCTAAGTTAGGTATGAATATGCTGGATTAAATATTGTTGCTATGCATCATGCTGATGTTCTTGATATGATTAAGAATGATGGTATCCTGAATGACTTCAATGTAGGGTTTGTTTGAATTAGTTTGCCCGAGGACTGCAAAACTAAGTGTGGGGGAATTGATGGGAATGCAAAATGTCATATTTAACCCCCTTAATGTTTAGTCTTTTATACGTATTTGTTTCCTAATTTTACTCATTATACTTTTTTTTTGGTTTAGGAAGCAAATAGAGGTGTTAATTGAAAAACGGAATTAATTAGGGGAATTCGGGCAGTTTCGCCACTGCTTCGTAATCTCGGCATAATTGTCTCATCCGAGCTCCGATTGAGATGATTCAAATGCTGTGACGCTAAACGAGATCTACAACTTTCATTTTTTTGAGTTTGAGAGATACTGGCTGAATAAAGTTTGTAATCGAGCTTGAAGTTGAAACCCTGCATTGCCGACGTCCTGGAGCGTTCTGACTTGTCATGCAAGTCAGTCTATTATGCACGTTTTGAAGACATACTTGCTCACGAAAATTACAGCTGGAACACCACTTTCCTATTTTATTAGAACCCTATTTTATTTTATTTCCAATTAATCAGGTTAGGATAAATGTTATTTTAGGATAGGAGATATTTCTTTTAGGAGATTAGTGGGATTCAAATTCTAAAAAAAAATTGGATTTTTGCTAAGAGGATCAGATTAGGTTTTGGGGAAAGGGGACCACGCCTCTCTCTTCTCTCTCTTGCAATTTTTCTTTCTTTTTGAGTTTTTGTTATGGCCATGATGGCTAATTTTTGTAACTTGGTCGAAGGAAACGGAGACCTCGGAATCAACCACTGTGAGATCCAATCTATTTTATTTTAGTGTTCAATTTTCATGTTTAAGTATTGAATGTATTCTGTGCATATCTTCATGATTGATGCATTTATTACTAGGAGGCCTACTAGTGGATTATTTGTTGCAATCTATTGCTAAGTTTGATATCAAATCTGTAATTGTTTGATCCCTCTAACTTGTGAAGCAATTAGGGTAATAATTTGCTACGTCAGGAATTAGTAATCTTAAGAGGAACATTCAACTAAATTAATACAACCGCTTGTGTTGTGTTTTTAGCTTCATCGATTCTCTAATTCTTAAGGCTGCCATAGATTAAATCTTGAGCGCTTGTCTAGGGTTGCTTGTGGTAAGATTAATTAAGATCGCTTGTTTCCTAATTAATTACAATTAAAGAGAGATAGGAAAATAGTTCCAACGGTGAATATTCGGTATGAATGATTTAATTTTGCATCATGATCAGTTGTAAGATTTCGATGGTGGATGTTGACGGAGACCAAGTTTCGTATATTAATTGATTTCGATTTGAATTGTTTTTGTTTTGTTTTTGCTAAGATTGTTTTTTATTTTACTCAAAAACCCCCACCTTATTCACATCATCAAAAATTCGACTAAACACTCTTCGTGTGATCGATCCTTGCTTACCCTTTTTACATTTCAGTAGTTGGTAAAAAGATTTTTAATCTTGGTTGTCTACGACACACACAAATTATATTATTGTAATTGAATAATTTAATTCATATAATTTTAATGTACATCAAGTATTAATAATTTAAATTACATTAGTGAATACCTAAGGATAAATTTTTTTTGAATGCGCAAAATATAAATTATTTTTTAAAATATTAAATTTTGGAAATGCACATTAGTGAAGACTTAGGGATAAACATTTTAAAAATTGAAAAATATAAAATTATTTTTTATTCATTAAACCGGTTCAAAAATCCGATTTGGTTAACCGTTTTTGTTATTTAAAAGATCGAAACCGAAACGAATATTCGGTTTACAAAATATGGCAAACCAAAAACCGACCTTTCCACCCTAACTACACCTCTATTAAATTATAACCTCTTTATTAATAAATTTAATTGGTCCCAACATTATGATTTAGAGAGATTTTGTTGTATTATATATATTATGCTAAAGAAAAAAGTTAAGATAATAAGGTTTCAGGATTAAAAACAAAAATCGCCAGATAGAAAATATATATAGCCAAATCTTCAGGAATAATTAGCCATTGCACACCAATGATGCCTCCACAGCTCATTGTTACATGTAAAAGCACTACTTGACAAGACTAGACACGACTACAAATGCCACAACATAAATCCTTAACATTAAACATTAAAACAAACCAAAAAGTAAAATATTGACTTTTTATATGCATTAAATATACTAGAATCATGTTGTATGCGCACCATGTGTTCGTGATGCCCATATACCAAACACAAGAACCAGAAGACAAACAAGATAGCCCAGTAACGTGCAGGTCCATATTTAATTCTAGTAAGCACAATCTGCAATTTTCAAGTACAAATGTTATCTGTTTTTCCC
Organism: Pistacia vera; assembly: GCF_008641045.1. Taxonomy (NCBI): domain Eukaryota; kingdom Viridiplantae; phylum Streptophyta; class Magnoliopsida; order Sapindales; family Anacardiaceae; genus Pistacia; species Pistacia vera. The sequence goes on from NW_022196252.1 coordinate 12,716, forward strand.
TCTTGTTGAAGATATAAACGTGAAATCAAGCCAGTTGTCTACGTCTAAGATATATATTCAAATAAAGAACAATAAAGTGAATCCAAACAACACTTCTGATCACAGAAACAAATTTTAGTGGAACACATAGCTTGCGACTGAAAGTTCAAGATCACAGCCAACTTATATTCACTAGGTCATTTACAGGAAGTTAAACAATGAGACGATGACCCAGTAGCTTAACTATAAAACTTTTGTGAGCTAAAAGGCCAAACAAATCCATAATGAAATCTGAACCTGATGGCAGAAGTTATCTGAAATGAAAATTACTGATGCATGAAAAACTAGAGAAGCAACTGATCCTTTCTTTTGTGGAATGTCTCCCCTATAAAACAACCATCAGCTAAGTCATTTTATAACACTTTTGTGCATATTACACGCATCAAGGTGATTAAATTTCTTCATAAAATCTTGAGCATTCTCCTCCCCTAAAATCATAGGTTTTCCGGTTTTGTATTTTGATAACCCTTCAAATGAGGCTTTTGCTCTAGATAGAAATCTGGTCCACTGCTGTGTTTTCTTCTTTCTTAGCAAATATACTTTTTAGTTTCTTTTAAAATAATAAAATATATATTTGAGTGAATTTTGTTAGGTTTGTTCGGCCCAAACAAGGGTTACCAACAAAGAATACAAGTCTACACTCCAGCAGTTTAACCAGAATTTACCTAATACTATATAAAGTGAGGTGAATTCCCGTTGGTGGCACTCAACACAAGAAAATTTATTCTCCAAAATATAATAATAATAAAATGAAAAAAAGAGAAAGAATAACCAAACATGAAATAATTCAATTTCACATTAAAAGAGCTTCTAGGGTATCTATATTAATCTTATGTCATTACATGTGTGTATACCATAATTTTTTGGAATCACCTACGAAAGATATTAAATAAAGGTTAAAATGATCAGCTGACAGCAGGATGTGTCTACACCAATCACCACCACAAAAATAATGATCCTAGCCCTTAAGAAATAACAAAAATAATACATTTTTAGTTGTCTGAACAAGACTTCAAAACATTACCAGCTGCCAATGTCATCAACAAAGAAAATTCACTTGAATGGCGTAGGATTATAAGTTTTATTAAGGATTTTGTTCTCTTAGTATTGTTTATTTAACTTTGTAATGTTTCTAAACCTAAGGAATTGATAAAAAGTTAGCAGCAAAACCTTGGTCACACATTCCTTTCTTTTCTCATACCGAAAGATTCCTTGACCTTCCTTATATGTTTACTGTAATCTAAACTAGGGGCTACTTCTCAACCCTAAAACCTAGGAAGCTCATGGGATATAATATCCCAGTAAGTAACCCAAGGAGCCAATAAAATGTTAATCATATGTGTAAACCCATACAGAGTCCAATAAAACTAAACTATGCTTGGAAAATGCAAAACCAAATGAAATAGAATTTAAGCTACTTACAAAGCGAAAGAAGACCACAACAGTTAAAGCACAAATGCCTCCGAGGAAATATGAAGACCGCTTCTAGCAGTTTTCTGCACATCAATCTGAGTCTATCAAATAAAGCACTAAGAAAACAAGGTTGACAGCGTCAGAAATAGAATATATATAATCACAAAATACAAAAATGTTCATACATACAGGGTAATTTCCACAAGAGATTTTCCATTTTCTATTTGATAAATATAACATACAAAAGGGCAAAAAAGACCATCCGATCCTAGAGCATAATATTACACAAGAGCACTGAAACAGGAGAAACAATTAATGATAACATTAATGGCCAAATTTAGACATCAATGATCTTAAAAACAGAGGAAAACAACTTAAAATTTATGCTGTCTGTTTCAATCAGAAGTAGAGCCCTCATGTTTTGGTGTGTTCCTTTGTTTCCTTCCTTTTGTTTGTACTTTGGTTTTGCCGTTACTCCTTAACACTTAAGGCATAGAATTTTAACTTGTTTTCTGACTATGTTAAAGCTTAGAAAGCCAACAGGGAATACTTATCTTCTAATTATAAAAAAAAAAAAAAAAATAAAAACTGGTTGTCGTGTCCAAGAAAAGGGTTTCTCAAAGAGATGGACAACCATTGGTCACAACAGCTGTAACTTCTAGTACAATAAATTAACTATAATTCATTTCACAGCACAGCATCAAGACTAGAACTTCAAACTTCAAGAATTTAAGAGAACCACTTTATGTTTGATTCATATATTAACTGATAATCACTAATTCTTCCCATAAATGATAAAACAAATGCCACTTAAAACTACAAAAGTATATCAGGATAGTCTAAGAGAGAGAAAAAAACGGGTCTGGTCTTTGATGCATAAAATTCATAAACATATAATCAGAGGAGAGATAATGCTAGATAAGATTAACTAGAAAACAAATCATAAGAGCTGTTATTGGACTATATACTGAACCACTTATAAACAAATATTCTTGTTGAATCACAAGTACTAATCATACCACCTACAACATCCTATGTAATAAGAATTTGCTTATTGTAATCATACCGAGTCACAATATATAGTACGAACACAAGCTTATAGAAAACTTAACACTATTGAGAAGATTGACACAAGGCCAGTATCACATGCCAACTCAAACCAACATGACAACATTAATATGTTATACAGAAATACTCTTTATTTAGGCTTCCTATCAAGTAGGTACTGTATCCATCACTGTCATGTTAATTTTGCGTAGGTACTAGCTGCTAGAATTTTGCAAACCTTCCAGTCCGACTACACAGCTAGAACCTCAGCAATAAGATGAGTAAGAAACCAATGAAATTGCATTTCACCACAATAGTAAGAAATTAAACAACTTCCCATCACATAATCCAAATGAAGTATATAACGATTGGTAATCTAACACACCTTTCAACACGAGGAGCAATGAGCCATGCAAGAGTGACAGTAAGGAGCCAGTAGCAAGCAAGATCCCAGTACCTTCCACAGCCCATTTTGTTGCAGGATTTTCAGCAGTGACCACCTCTTCAGTAACATATTCAAAGGTTGTTCAGAAACAAACTGAGAACTGCATTAGAGTTACTATTATGATGAATATATGACCATGTGGACTAAACCACTGAAATCTCACTTAGCCTTGCCTTCTGATAGCAGCAACAGCATCAGGATCACACTGAACTTGTATGCACCTGACAGGACTCGGTTCTCCACTGGCAGTCCTTTCTCTTAATGCTTCAACTCTTAATGAAACCACAACCTTTTTAAAGTCAGCAATCCTGATATTTTTTGCAACATGCCCACAGATTTCACAACAGTGGTCCATGATTACAAACCACTTAAGGGCACACGCATAGTGTACCAAAGCAAGATCACTTTGGCAAGAACAACCAAGTTCAATTGAGCGTCTTGGCTGTTACATGTACCCATTTCTAAATGGCATTACAAATGAAAACTTCCCCATCAGGGCTTATACCTCAACAAAACCAGATTCTCTCCCACATTTTTGGCACTTTCACCACTTTTTGCACTTGTTTGACATCAGGTTGTATTTCTCCATGCTTTTAAGTGATTCTTGCAAAGGAGCAGTAATACCCAAAAAGCCTATGCACCACTCCTCTTTTGTCAGATTCGACACATTGGCACACACGCAAGTTGCCAAGCCTGCCTCCTTGTCTACACATATAACGTGAGTACCTCTCTGAATCTTGAGACTCAAGAGAGCCCACTTCATGGCTAATTCCACCAGTCTTCGTTTGCGACAGATTTTCCTTACCCTCTAATCAATTAACTGAATTTCACAGCAAGTAAATTAAATATAAAGACTTAATTGATTCCATGACAGCCGAATTTCACAACATAACAATCGAGGCCTTGAGGTTCCCGGTTTAGCATAATTAATAATACATAAAAACATTTAGTTACACAGAAATCATGTACCGGACCACAGAATAAAGCAACATACCACAACTCTACAGTGAATATAATCATGTGCAAACAAAACCAAAAAAAAAAAAAAAAAAGAAAGATTTGCCCATTGAAGCCATTCTGAAATTGAAAACATCAACTTAAGAAAGCAAAGAAAGAGATTGATAATTAAAGAGCAAAATGAAAAGAAATAAAACCCAAAAAGAGTAATGAAAAGAAAAGAACCTTTACTATCGGAATTGAAGAGGGAAAGAATGGCAGATAGAAAGGAATGTTGAGGTGGATCTTAAGAGTCCATAAATGAATGAATGGTGGATGCTCAATTTAATTCATTCGTTTCATTTCTTCTCTGACTTGGTGGAGTGGCTTAGCTTGTACAAAAATGCTTTCCTTCTTCGACACAATTACATACTGTTACTTCTACAGCATCTTATTTACTGTTTACATTACAGCATGGAGCACTGACTGTGTTTGGGCCGAACTGGAGTATCATATATAGAAAAAATTAAAAATTTAACTCCCCGGACATTACAAGTTTCCATTTAATAAAATGGCCTTGAAAATCCTTTAATTTTTTTAATGTTTTAATTTATTTTTATTTAGAAAAGCTGATGTCACACAGTTAGGATTTATTAAACATGTAATGGGTTAAAAAAAGATTTAACATATGTGGGTAAACATAATTAATAAAGTTTTTTAAAATTTGAAATTTAAAAATGAGCCCCACCCATTCAAATTGCTTAATCGAACTGATTGGCAAGAATCGATTTCTTGAACCCTAAAGGAATCTCTGCGATTTCTGGCGATACAGTCCACATTCCACATCGAAACTACAAATTTTCACACCATATTCAATCTCAAAATCGATTTCTTGAACCCTAAATGGAATCTCTGCGATTTTCGACGATACAATCCACATTCACAATCGAAATTGTAAATTTTCACCCAAATTCAATCCTAAAATCGATTTCTTGACCTAAATGGAATCTCTGCGATTTTCGACGATATTCCACATCCACAATCGAAACTGCAAATTTCACACCAAATTCATCCTAAATCGATTTCTTGATCTAAACAGAATCTCTACGATTTCCGACGATACAGTCCACATTCACAATCGAAACTGCAAATTTTCCACCCAAATCAATCCTAAAATCGATTTCTTGAACCCTAACGGAATCTCTGCGATTTCCGGCAATAGTCCACACACTCGAAATTGCAAATTTTCACACCAATTCAATCCTAAAGCTTCCTTTCTTAAACCATGGCAACATTCACAATGAGGGAAACCTAAAGCCACTTTGAATCCGAGTCCAATGGCGTAAGCAATTCATGGTTGCTTCGGTGGATCATTCTTTAGTGAAGGTGGTCCCAGGCAGAGGAGACACGGTGGCACAACAACGAGTCCGCGAGAATTCAGACGAGGAGAGGAGCCGGCGAGATCAGCGAGGAGGAGGAGGCCGCTAGAATTCAGGCGAGGAGGAGCCAGCGAAGAAGGGTACGTACTTGTTTTGGGAGTTCTGGTACTGTATTGTATTCTTCGCCATACCAATCTATATTGCTTAGCCTTTGTTTGGTGCATGGCTGTGGTGTCGACACTGTTTCATGTCAGTGATGCTACTTTTGATATGTGATGGTGTCTTCTCGTGTACTGCTTGTGGATGAAAAACCACTGGTGGAATTGAATGATTAAAGCTTTTCATTGTGTTTTGAACTATTGATAGATGGATTAATCAAGGTCATTTTTATCCTGTCATGAAATAGATAGTGCAATTAGTTTTTGAATTCAAAAAATTCATATATCGGTAGGAAGAAATGTACGCAAGTCATAATAACATCCTTTTGTCTCGTATTGTTGCTTAAGCGATCTTTTGTATCGCTTAAGCGATTCATCGCTTTTACTCATGATCGCTTAAGTGATTCCAGATCGCTTAAGCGATCTTGTCCGAGGTAGAATCAACATCTGCCCAGATCTAAGATTGCTTAAGCGATTTCATCGCTTTTACTCTTGTCGCTTAAGCGATTCCAGATCGTTTAAGAGATCTTGTCCGAGGCAGAATCATCTGCCCATATCTAAGATCGCTTACGATTCATGGCTTTTACTCTTGACGCTTAAACGATTTCAGATCGCTTAGAGTCTTGTACGAGGCGGAATCAAGATCTTTTAAGCAATCCGAAATCGCTTAACCGACTACTAGGTAATTTCTCCTGAATTATGTAATCTCTCTTTACAGAGGTAATTGCTAAATTGATTGTATGATATTTTTTCTTTGTTACAAAGTATGTTGGCAGCCTATTAGTTGTTTTGGTTTATTTTTTTTTGCTGATATTTTTTTTATCGATTGTGCAGATTTTACAGACCGTAACTGTAAAACTACGGGTTGGACATGGTAAGCGATAAGGTACCGTACTTCCCTGTAAGGTGACAGACAGGTCGAGTTGGGAAGTTTTTAAGAGAATAAAAGGGATTTTAGATGGAGTGAGGAATGGTGAAGACCGATTCAAAAGACTTTTTTCGGTCATTTTTTTTGATTTGGAACAATTGAAAAAGTGTTCGGGGCAGGGAGTGCATTATGTGCTGCCCTCAGTTAAAGCAAAAAAAAGCAAGAAGGTGGTTCGTGGGATGGAAAGTCATTACGTTTTGGGATGAAGAATAAAGGAGATAGGGCAGCTATAAGGTTGGCTAACAAGGTTTTGCAGGGGCAAGCATCTATTACGGGACACGATTTAGAGCAAAGGATAGAACAGTTCGTTTAACTGATTCAGAGAAGTTCAAACTATGCTTGGTATTGTTCTTACATTCGACCTAATGGCGGTGACTAAACAAAAGTCGTTGATATTGATTGGGTGATGTTTGCAAGCAACTTGGACTTCTTTAATTGTTTCTGTGGGGACGGTACCATTTAAGCGAACCATGGACTCCTTGCAAGAAAAGACATGGCGTTTAAGCACTCCAATGGGCCGAGAAAATAGACCTAGACGTACAATTTGTTGGCTTCCCATGGGCAATAACAAGTAATATTAATAGTTTTTTGTTATATTTTTTGTAATATATGTGTTTGAATTATGATATGACTGATTTGTAAAATGTGGGCTTGGATGTATGAGGTCGTCCCTGTCTCGCTAGGGGGAGGGGGGGGGGGGGGGGGGGGGGGGGGGGGATGAAGACTTCAGATGTGCGACAGAATTTCCTAGATATTGTGGTGGCACGTCGAGAAGTGTACCTATTGGGATTACGACCAAAGGACATTGAAATTGAAGCGTCTCGGGTAAGTTTAAGGATTAAGCTTTTGAATATGCAGTTGCTTTAAAATGTCCTTAAATCTGATTGATTTTATTTCTTATTACAGGAGTCGTCCGTCTCTTTCTCACCGCTACCAGGGGTGAAGCGGAAAGCATTATGTCACATCTTTCCAACCAGGAGGATGAAAGCGATGAATGGATAGCCCGCATGATGCGGGACCTAGAGGGGTCCGCATGTGAGGGCAGTTGCAGGGCCACTGCTTGAGAATGTGGTTGACGCCGGGGTATGAAGCTCCATGCTGCGAGGGAGGAGAGGAGGAGGAGAGAGGAGAAAGAGGTTCGTATGCCTCAGCAAACCAGTACAACAAGTTCCGCTTTGCTGAGTATGGGGTAGGGAGAATGAGGTGGTTGACCTCATAAACGGTTGTTTGAGAGTTTTACAATAGCCGTTTTATAAGAGGTTTGACAAGAAGGAGAGCAGCTAAAAGGTATGAGAAAGTGGATAAAGTGGCAGAGAAAGTTGGAAGGGTGGAGGAGGAAGTTGGTGGAGTATTGAAGGCAGATGAAGACTTTAGATGTACGACAGAAATTTCCTAGGATGTTGCGGTGGCACGTCGAGAAGTGTACCCTTTGGGATTATGACCAAATAGACATTGAAATTGAAGCGTCTCGGGTAAGTTTAAAGGATTAAGCTTTTGAATATGCAGTTGCTTTAAAATGTCGCTTAAATCTGATTGATTTTGTTTCTAATTGTAGGGAGTCATCCGTCGCTTTCTCACCGCTAGCAGGGGTGAAGCGGAAAAGCATTATGTCACATCTTTCCAACCATTGGAGGACGAAAGCGATGAATGGATAGACCGCCTGATGCGGGACCTAGAAGGGGTCACGCATGTGAGGGCAGCTGTAGGGCCACTGCTTGAGAATATGGTTGACGTCGAGGATGATGAAGCTCCAATCTGCGGGAGAGAGAAGGAGGAAGAGGAGGAGAGGGAGAAAGAGGTTCGTATGCCTCAGCAAACCAGTACAACAAGTTCTGCTTTGTCGAGGTGTCGGGGTAGGGAGAATGAGGTGGTTGACCTCATAAATGGTCTGTTTGAGAGTTTTACAATAACCGTTTATAAGAGGTTTGACAAGATGGAAGAGCGGATGAAAGGGTTGAGGAGAAAGTGGATAAAGTGGCAGAGAAAGTTGGAAGGGTGGAGGAGGAAGTTGCTGGAGTATTGAAGGCGGTTGAAGTGCAACCTGGGCCAAAAAGAGAGAGCCGAAAGAGCAAGTTTGTCAAATCGCGTTACACCGTAGTAACACATGGAAAAAAGAGGAAAATGAAGAAACAAATTGAGGAAGATGCAAAAATGGAGGAGGTTAAGAAGGTTGCTGGAGGAAGTGAGGCAGTGATAATGGAGGAGGGTGAGGCGAGAGGCAAAGGAAGCAGAGATGTACAAATGGAGGAAAGGGGAGGAAATGGGCAAGCGAAAATGGATTCAAAGGTCGATTTGTATAGGCCAATAGAGGAAGAAAAGAAAAAACTCTTCTATGCCTATTACAATGAATCTGGAAGTGATGCCCATGTAAAGTGTAAGACCGGAGATTATCCTCGGGACTAGTTTGAATAGATTTTGACGATGGGCAGGTGGCTTGACGACTCGGTTAGTTATTTTCGCTTAATTTTTCTTATTTTTGCTTATGTTTTCCATGAGCTATTGTATACTTATCATGTTGTTTTTATTTTATGCAACACATCGATGAGGTATTGACACTAATGAGGTTATGACAAACCAGTAATGGTGATCTATTGTATCCCGATTGTGTCATCACCGATGTGGCCTTTGGCCAAATACTAGTAATGACATATCGCAGTTTAATGAAAAAGGCCATTGGTAGAGGTGTAGCAAAAGGAGCCAAGCGAAAAAGATTGGGCATAGAAGACTTGGACTTTGTCTTTGATGATTTTAAGTTTGATGACAGGATGATGCAGTATGTACGGGGGGAAAGGCCCAAATATAGCCACAGTTGGGCAAAGGTTAAAAGAGTCTACTGCATCATGAACATCAAGGATATGCACTGGATAGTAGTCGTTGCACTTTTAGAGGAAAGGTTGCTGAAGATCCTTGACTGCAACCCAACTATTTGTCGAGACAGGCAGTTGGAGATTGAGTTGGAGCCACTATCCATGTTGTTACCACGGCTGTTACGTGACAGCAGGATGTTTGAGCACTTCAGTGATCAAGTACTGACTGGAAAGTGGCCACTCAACCGCTCTCCCGTCCCAACAAATGAGTCAAGGTAAATTTTGTATAAAACTAACTTACAAAATACAATTGTTCTATAAGCTGATTCTAATGCTAATGTCTTCTTCCTATTATAGTGTTGATTGTGGGGCATATGCCCTGAAATTTTTTCAGTTCGACATGACCAACACCCCGATGGACGGCTTGAATGACGAAACAATGAGCAACTGTCGGGAGTGTTGGGTTGTTGAGTGCTTCCATGGGGAAATGAATCCGTTTTGAGTGACCACAACCTAATCAAAAGGTATCGCACTTGGACTTTAAATTTTGTAGTTTATGTGATGTTGATGTTGATACTTGGGTTGTGGTGCTGATGCTGCAGGTGTCATGCTTATAGAGAGCTTTACCAAAATAGACGGACTCAGTGAACTTCTCAATCTTGCACTCCATAACTTGGGTTTGTGAAGAGAGAAAATTTTACTTCCCGGACATCCCAAGTTTCAATTTAACAAATTGGCTGTGAAATACTTTTTGATTTTTTTTTTTTAATTTAGAAAAGCTGACATGGTTCCTAGTGTGCTGGATAATTTTGCAGGTTGCTGGTAAACAATGAGAGGGAACTTCTCAAACTGGCTTGGGCTGTCAGAGTAGGCTGTTGGCAAGGCATCTGCAATCAAGGCTGGTGGCCAAGAGGAGGCATTTACAATCAAGGCTGGTGGCCAAGAGGAGGCATTTACAATCAAGGCTCGTGGCTAGGAGGAGGCATCTGCAATTAAGGTTGCTGGCAAGGCATGGTACCAAACAATGATCTCAGACAGTGATTATACAGAATTCGAAAACCTCTCAAAGTGGTGCCATTTGTGATAAGTGCTTGAAAATACATTTATACTTAGTGGTTTATAGGTATCATTTGTGAGAAATTAGGATTAATTCGCATGAATTAACTTAATTGTTTCATAAACGCACTTTTCAAGATCACAAGTACTTTTGTTGTGTTTTCAAGGAACAAGGCTCAAAAATAATATTCAGATGAGACATGATGTTGGCGAGAGAATTTGTGACGACTGGAAACAAACAGATCAAGAATCAGAGTTGAATTGAAGAAGTTATGGAAGTTGAAGTAAAGAGAAGATTCTAGATTACGTTCCAACTTGAGCATACCTTGGTATTTTGAGAATATCTTGAGCTGTAGAACTCGAATTAAGACGATTCTTAGACTGTTGGAAAGCCGATTCAAAGGGCTACATTTCATATGTTTACCACTTTTCCAAATTTCATCGTTATCAAGTTTAAAAATCACCATCTCTGAAGAATAGTGGAATGATGCGGGAAGAAGACCAGTAGCTACTATGTCGTGGCACAGTGCCGTGGCATAGTCACGACAGCTGGGAACTTTTCTTCCATTTTTGACGAAAATAGGGTTTAAGAGCCCTAAACCAACTAGAATTAAGGAAAAAAAAAAACCCTAACCCTTGTGGGATATAAATAGAAGTCTTTTAGTATTATTTTAGGGGAATTCTTTTAGAAATTAAAAAGAGAGAACAAAGATATTCAAGACCTGAAGAAAAAGGGAGATTTAAGAAGGCTTGGAGAAGAAGAATTGGAGGAGATCATCATCAACTTCATTAATCCAACCAAGTTTCACTAAGTTTTTCTTCTTCTTTGTTATTATTATTTGTTATGAATAATACAATGATGTTCTCATATTTATTCATGAAGAACTAATTCTTTTGTGATTGAGGGTGATTTCAAAACCCTAGATATGTCTTGTGATTAATAAAATCTGCATCTATTTATCTTTTGATCCCTCTTGGTTATGTGATTATTTCCCTGTGAATAGGGTTTAGATAGATTGTCTTAATTGTTTAAGTGAGCAATTAAATAGTTAGGATTAATTTATTAATGCCAATTTAGGTTGTTCAGTACGGAATCACTTTATTAACCTAAATAACTAGTGGTAATGTGTATGCCTGCATACATGGGGGGTAATCACTCAAGATAACTGAACCGACCATATGAGTTTAGCCTTGATTCAGTAGGTCTCTCGTAACTTAATGCTTTTATTACTTTGAATCTAGAGATCGTATCCTAGGTTATCTAATAAATAGGGAGTTGGGTTATGACCGTGTCTAATCCAACGACTCAGTAAGGAGAGATAGAACTTATCAACGTTTGGTATTTTCTGAGCTGATGTGATTAAGAGGGTAGAAAGTTAAAGAGTGCTTTTATTATATATAATTCATGTCTAGTGGTGGCGAATAAACCTTCAATCCAGTTTCTCTTATTTACCTCTTTCGTGATTGTTTGCTTGTTTTATTTTGTTTGATTTTAGTTTGATAGTTTTTGTTGAGTTTTTATAATTCGTGACAAACCCTGTTTGAAGTAGATAATTAATTGAGTTCACAAATCCTCTGCGGGAAAGACCCTTACTTGCTCTTTGCTACTACATGACATTGCATTAGAATTTAGTAAGGTAAAATTAGGTGTTGCATTTGCACGCATCAATCTGCAATCAAGGCTGTTGGCAAGGCATGGTACCAAACAATGATCTCAGACAGTGATTATACAGAATTCAAAAACTTCTCAAAGTGGCGGCATCTGCAATCAAGGTTGCTAGCAAGGAATGGTACCAAACAATGATCTCAGACAGTGATTATACAGAATTTGAAAACTTCTCAAAGTGGCGGCATCTGCAATCAACGCTGCTGGCAAGGCATGGTACCAAACAATGATTTCAGACAGTGATTATACAGAATTCAAAAACTTCTCAAAGTGGCTTGGGCTGCACAAGAGGGAAATGAGAATGTATGGAAGGGAAATGAGAGGGAAAATAGTACTTGGAATTGGGTTTTTCTTTGCAATTGTCTAGGTGGAGGAAATTTTATTACAATCAGAACTAGAGTTAAATGTCTTAGGATTTATTGTGTTTTGGCACTATTATGGATGATTTTAAGTTTAAACTTTCATTTACATTGATGTCTCTTATATTTTGATTTGTGATGAATTAGTTTGATATAAATTACTTAATTTGCTTCTTATTCTTTTCAGATTTAGGAGGAAAATGAGTGAGGTCTAAATGTATCACAATCATAGTAATTTACAAATTAGCTCTGCAAAGAGAGATTATTACATAATTCAGGAGAAAAGTCAGAAAAATCTGTTTTGCCCATGATCGCTTAAGCAATATATGAGCGACAACATATATCGCTTAAGCGACTAAGAGTTTTCTAGTAATGATCGCTTAAGCGATCTTAAATTGCTTAAGCGATCATAAGTAACAACGAAGAATTGCTTAAGCGATACAAACGATCGCTTAAGCGATCATAGATTTGGGCAGATGCTGATTCTGCCTCAAACAAGATCACTTAAGCGATCGTAAATCGCTTAAGAGACCAGGAGTAAAAGCAATGAATTTCTTAAGCGATACAAATGAACACTTAAGCGATTTTAGATCTGGGCAAATATTGATTCTGCCTCGAACATAATTGCTTAAGCGATCATAAATCACTTAAGCGACCAAGAGTAAAAGCAATGAATCGCTTAAGCAATACAAATTATCACTTAAGCGATCTTAGATCTGGGCAGATGTTGATTGTACCTTGGACATGATCGCTTAAGCGATCTTAAATAGCTTAAGCGACCAAGAGTAAAAGCAATGAATCACTTAAGCAATACAAATGATCACTTAAGCGATCTTAGATTTGGGCAAATGTTGATTCTGCCTCGGACATGATCACTTAAGCGACCAAGAGTAAAAGCAATGAATCGCTTAAGCGATACAAATCGATACAAATTATCGCTTAAGCGATCTTAGATTTGGGCAGATGTTGATTCTGCCTCGGACATGATCGCTTAAGCGATCCTAAATCGCTTAAGAGACCAAGAGTAAAAGCAATGAATTGCTTAAGCGATACAAATGATCGCTTAAGCGATCTTAGATCTGGGCAGATGTTGATTCTGCCTCAACATGATCTCTTAAGGGATCCTAAATCGCTTAAGCGACCAAGAGTAAAAGGTTAGAATCGGTTAAGCGATATCATAAATACCACCAGATCTCTTAAGCGATCCTGTGTATTCGGATTTTTTGATTGTATTTCACAAGATCGGTTAAGCGATTAACGTTATCTTAAACATATAAGGTGTACGATTCGTTCTCAGTGGAATATGACCATTATTATATTTTAATTAAACATGTAGTTCTTTTATATCTATATTAAACATATATGGTGTAGAATGTTTACGTCTGTATTAAACATATAGGGTGTACGATTCATTCAGTTGATCATGACCGTTATTATATTTTAATTAAACATATAGTTCTTGTACATCTATATCAAACATATATGGTGTAGAATGTTTACGTCTATATTAAACATATAGGGTGTATGATTCGTTCAGTAGAACATGACCATTATTATATTTTAGTTAAACATATAGTTTTTTTACATCTATATCAAACATATATGGTGTAGAATGTTTACGTCTATATTAAACATATAGGGTGCATTATTTATTGAACGAATCGTACGGAGATGTGACTCTGCAAAACCAGTTGCACAAACAATCTGTTGATTAGTCATTCAAACTTCATTTACTCTTTAAAATAACAACTCTTTTAAAATCAAACCAAGAAGAATCTCAAAAGAGTAATATTTATCAATGCTTTACAAATTTCACCGTCTTCTTCTTTATCCATATCTCAACTCTGAAGCCATTTTCTTGCTCGAACTCTTAACATATAGGGTGTACGATTCGTTAAGTTGACGATGACCGTTACTATATTTTAATTAAACATATAGTTCTTTCACGTCTATATTAAATATATATGGTGTAGAATGTTTACGTCTATATTAAACATATGTCCATACACTTGGAAAAGAAATATTTAAGTAAATTACCCTTAATCACTTAAGCGATCCCGTCTATTTAGCCTTGGTCGCTTAAGAAGGTTACAGCAGTTGTGCTGAAAACCTTATTGTGATAACAGGACCATTGTTCAGAGTCAAAAAGTTTTTGAAAAATTCTGGCACTCTCATGGTCTATAGAGTGCAGAGCATATGGTTACACAGTTCAATTTTATATTATTATTATATTTTTTATATATTATTTTCTTGTCAAGAACTAACAAAAATTATATTATAACAATAGATGTTTCAAAGTGATATCTCGCATCGCTTAAGCGATCATGCCTAATTTCCTTTGTACTGTACAATAATCATTCTCAAATTCAAGGCTAGAGATTTGTTAGAGTAGGTGCCCTTGAGCCAATCAATTATTGTAGAATTGACTCTTTGTAATAATGTTCATTGATCAATATAAGGCATTTTTTACTATATCATGTAAATCATCATTGTATGTATTGATATATGTCCTTAGAATGGTAGAACCGTGACGAGGGTATCAAGTGTTTCAAATCTTGATAGTGAGAACCCTATGAGCACATATGGTGGCCATTCTAGAAACGCCTGTAGCCCCAGTATTATTCTAAAGTAAGAGCACAGATAATACGGTAAGACTATCATAGTGTTGAACGACCCTGTCAAAAGGTAGTGATTGATCTCACTTATTAAGGTTGTTTGGTGACAACCTAGTGCAACACATGGGTGCTTGTTGTAGGCAAGTTCACTGGACTGACCCACAAGAGGATTCCATATGGATGGTAACCCCAATGTCTATGGAACAAATCCTCTAACAAATGGTGGTGCATGTGATCATTAGACTTGAGATCACCGGAGCACCTTGTGCTCCGATTGGTGTAGTTTGACACTAGCCTAACGCAGTTTTATTCAAAGCTGTCAATACGATGGTGATTGGCTGCATCAAGGAGTGTATCAAGATTATGGTGGATAGACAGAGGATTCATCACTCCCAGGTATGGGAGAAGTTATCTCACGACATAATTAAGTAAATGGCAATGACACTAAAACTGTGGCCACAGTGGGATTGAGTTGTTGCTCTATCCAGTTTATAATACAGGTCATTGGTCTAGTAACTGAATACACAATATCGAGAGTAACCGAAGGTTGACACTATTTCTATGCCTTGGTCTCATCGAGATAACGGATGATGAAAGGATCTAATTGTACAGTAACCATATCGTTGACAGGTAGCTACTTTGCTGAATCCGAATCTATCAGGTGGCCATGATGCCTTGCTAGGGGCCAATCTTGGTCTGTATGTAGTGAGACGATTAATTGGTGTTAATCACGATACTACACACTGCCGGTATGATGAGAAGCCTATGGGTCACACACATAGAAGATAATTAAAGAGTTAGGAAGTAAGAAGGGTGTTTTCATATTTTTAGGCGAAAGGGTATTTTGGTAATTTCACAGTGTAATTAAATTTGCTGAGGTCGTAGCCTTTATTTAATTTATTAAAAAAATTAAATAAGTCAGATTACGTTTAAATATGTGTTCGCACATATTTAAATAAGTTATCATTATTGTTAAATGTTAATATATATTAAACATATATTAATTGATTTTAATTGAGTTAATGATGAAGTAAAATAAATATCTAAATGGGAGTATTTGGATACAAAGGGTATTTGGGTTGGAGCCCAAGCCTATTCCATATGGCAATAGGGCAATTAAACTTGACCATATAAACTTAAGTTTAATTGAGAGATAAGAGATTATTTCATTATATCATTTTTCATTTGAGAGAAAAATTTTCCAACCCCTAAACACTCTCACGCCAGGTTTTTGCTTTCTCTAAGAATCAAAGTTGTCTTTGATTTCTGCTTCTTGGTTCTTAAGGCTAAAAAGGATCTAGCAAATCCCTCTTTAGTTCCTTGTGATTATCTTCGTGTGGACTACATCGGTTCGATCTTACACTTGGATCGGTAGCAAAATATGTTTAGAGACAAAGTTGGAGGAGCCTCCAAACGTACGTATGATTTCTTAAACTCTAAACTAATTTTTTGTAGATTCTTGTTTGACATTTATAAACTGTAATTTTGTACCTAGATCTTGGTTCTATGTAACGATCCATGTCATAAATATTTTTGTTTTCCGCTGCGTAACTGCATCGTTTACTAACAAGATTGGGGTAGAAGAGAACTAGATAACCATGGAAGCTTAGTGAACGTATCTTCTTCTTCTTTCTTCAGAACATAAAGGGTGCATTTGGTTGAATATTCCTATCCATATTCCCAAAATATATGTTTGTTTAATTATTTAGGAAATATTAGTATTTTTTTAATTAATTTTGGACCCCTTACGTTTATTAATTTCATTAAATACCCCTTGAAAAAAAGTTTAAAAATTAACAAAAACACCCCCATCCACCCAAACTTGCCAGATTCCGGCAACCACAATGGCCTACAAACGATTGGAACTAACTGGTAATTCACCAATATGGCCTTTTTCAACTAGATCCATAGTGGATCTGGCCGGAAAAGGCTACATTTGGTCGTCATCGACGGCCAATGAAATGGCTGTCGTTGACGATCAATGATAGCCAAATCTTGGGCATCGTTGACCGATAATGACGGTCAAATCTAGACTTTTGTGGCCGTCGACAGCTAGATCTGGCCATGATCTGGCCTTTCCGGCCAGATCCGTGGTCGATCTGGCCAGAAAAGGCCATATCGACACCTTACCCATCAGATCCGACCGGTCTGCATCGTAACGCCCTTTTTCGATAAGATTCTGATGGTGGTGGCCAGAATCTGGCACTGTGGGTAGTAGGGGTGTTTTTGTTAATTTTTAAACTTTTTTCTGGGGGTATTTAATGATATTAAATAAACTTAAGGGGGTATAAAATTAATTAAAAAATATACTAATATTTCATAAATAATTAAACAAACAAATATTTTGAGAATATGGATAGGAATATTCAACCAAACGCACCATTTATGTTCTGAAGAAAGAAGAAGAAGATATGTTCACTAAGCTTCCATGGTTATCTAGTTCACTAGGCATGATCGCTTAAGCGATGCGAGATATCACTTAAGCAAATCATGGCTTATGTATATATGATCGCTTAACCGATATATAACATCGCTTAAGCGATCCTGTATTTGACAATGATTATTCAACAAAAGGAAATTTGCTTGATCGCTTAAGCGATTTAATGTCTCTCTTAACACTGAAAGATCTATTATTTTTGTTAGTTCTTGGCAAGAAAGTAATATATAAAAAATATATTAATAATATAAAATTGAACTCTATAACCATATGCTCTGCACTCTGTAGACCAAGAGAGTGCCAGAATTTTTTAGAAACTTTTTGACTATGAACAATGGCTCCTGTTATCACAATAAGGTTTTCAGCACAACTGCTGTAACCTTATTAAGTGACCAAGGCTAAATAGACAGGATCGCTTAAGTGATTAAGGGTAATTTACTTAAATATTTCTTTTCCAAGTGTATGGACATATGTTTAATATAGATGTAAACATTCTACACCATATATGTTTAATATAGACGTAAAAGAACTATAAGTTTAATTAAAATATAATAACGGTCATGGTCAACTTAACGAATCGTACACCCTATATGTTAAGAGTTTGAGCAAGAAAATGGCTTTAAAGTTGAGATATGGATAAAGAAGAAGACAGTGAAATTTGTAGAGCATTGATAAATATTACTTTTTTGAGATTCTTCTCGGTCTGATTTTAAAAGAGCTGTTATTTTAAAGAGTAAACGAAGTTTGAATGACTAATCAACAGATTGTTTGTGCAATTGGTTTTGCAGAGTTATGGCTCCGTAAGATTCGTTCAATAAATAATACTTTATTGCCAACAGTAATATAATAAGTGTAGATATATAATTTAATTTTATGTACAGAGTTGTAACTCTGCAGAACCATTTGCACAAACAATCTGTTGATTAGTCATTCAAACTTAAGCAATCAAGTCTGACGCAGAATCAATCTGCCAGATGCACGATCGCTTAAGTGATCTAGGGTCTTGCTTGAGCGATTCTTTACTTTTACAAAGTGCCGCTTAAGCGATTTTAGATCGCTTAAGTGATCAAGTCTGAGGCAGAATCAATATCTGCCCAGGTGCATGATCGCTTAAGCGATCTGTGATATCACTTAAGCGATTCTTCTCTTTTTCACTTGGTCGATTAAGCGATCATAGATCACTTAAGCGATCATGTGATGGGCAGAATCAATATCTGCCCAAGTGCATGATCGCCTAAACAATCTATAACATCGCTTAAGCAATCCTTTATGAAAAACCCTTTGTCGCTTAAGCGATTTTAGATCGCTTAAGCAATCAAGTCTGAGGCAGAATCAATATATGCCCAGGTGCATGATCGCCTAAGCAATCTATGATATCGCTTAAGCGATTCTTTTCTTTTTGACTTAGTCGATTAAGCGATCGTAGATCGCTTAAGCAATCATGTGATGGACAGAATCAATATTTGCCCAGATGCATGATCACCTAAACGATCCATGATATTGCTTAAGCGATCCTTTATGAAACCCTTTGTTGCTTAAGCGATATACTTGGTCGCTTAAGCGATCATGGGTAATACATACTTTTTGTAACGCCCACATGGAGGTATGTAATTTAATTTATGTTCTTATACCTTTAGTTGAATTTTGTTAAAGTTATTTTGAGGAAAATGTGAAGAAAATCCCTTAAACTTTCATTAGGGGTAAAATGGTCTTTTCACTCAAAATTAGTTGAAAAATTGGGGAGTGAAAAGAGATAGAATTTCATGGAGAATGCAATAAAAATGAAGGCATTATTGTAATTGACTAAGGGACATAAATGAAATTTTCAAGAAAGAGCAAGGGCAAAATGGGAAGGCATGTGTTAATTGTAAGTTAATAAGGGTTTAGGTTTAGAAACCCTTCATTTTTTCTTCTCCACCGCCATTCCCATTCACCACTTCCTCTAAACTCTTCTTTCAATATTTCAAGAATTTTAGAGGGCTTTTTGAGTAGTTTGGGGTAGAAAGTTAATCTAAGGCATCCTAAGGTAAGGATTCTTGCTTTAGATGTGAAGTTTTGCTTATATATGTATATTGAAGTCTTATGGTTTTATTGTTTAAAGGTTTGAGAGAGAGACAAGCTATCAAAGGAAAGGAAAGTGTTAGTAAAATCTCTCCATACAAGGTAAGTAAATCCAACCCAAGTTGAGATTTGAGAAATCCTTTAAGTAGAAATTGAGTAGAGATTTATGTATGATAAGTATGTTATGTTATTGAGAATTGAGTTGAGATGAATACTTGCTTTGTGGTTGTTGAACACTTCAATATGAGAAGTGTTGTTGAGTGATGAGAATGTAGTTTGAGATGAAATTAAAAGATAGGAGAAGTATTGTGGGAGTGTTTGTGCCATGGGGTTATGGTGATGATACAAGAGAGTTTTCTCTCATTTTGGATGGTTTAGGAAACAAATTGAATGATAATAAATTAGGTTTGTTTAGGCACATTGTTGTTTGATGAAATGCTAAGTGAGAACATGTCCATGGTTTCCCTGTCACAGCCGTGACCTTATGAGTGATTTGGAATCTTACAGATTGAACTGGGTTGAGACAAAACATTAAGTTGTAGCCTATCTCTAAGCTTTAAAACGAGACCAAAATTGTAGCAATCTGATGTGTATAACGCAAGTTATGCCTTCTTGAGTCTGACTATGAGAATAACTATCTTGATGCAACATTGCATTGTGCATTCCATAAGTGCATTAAGTAAGAAATTTTAAGCATGAACCATCCTTATACATTAATTGTGCATTGAGAAGTAGCTTGAGAAAGAGTAGAGAACTTTGTGAATGAACTACTCTAAGAGTAGAGAGAATGAGAAAAACACAAAGAGCGGGTTGGTGCTTTGTGAGCTCCACCCGGCAGTCACGAAGAGTGGGTTGGTACTTTGTGAACTCTACCCGGCCGTGCCTCCTGTAAGAGAGGCCGTGAATTCAAGTAAGAAAGAATAGAGAGGAATGAGTAGAGTCACGAAGAGCGGGTGGTGCTTTGTGAACTCCACCTAGCCGTGCCTCCGGTAAGATAAGCCGTGACGTACAAAGAAAATTAATAAAAGAGAGCTGTGTGAAAGAGAAACAGAAAGAGAAAATGAATGAGACGAGAAATGTGTAAAGAAAGAATTAAGAAAAAGAGTTACGGGGATATACGAGTAGAGGATTTACTTACTGAGCATTACTTTTGTGCTCACCCCGTTGTTTTTCTTTGTGTTTATAGGATCTAGGTGAGGATGCGATCGGATTGACGTCGGCAAGCGAGGATCAATAGCTACACTGTCCACTGTTTTTGATAAATTTTTGTAAAATGATATCTTATTTGGTAATAAGAATGTTTATATGTAATAAAAGAAAATTTTGGGCCCATCTACTTTTGTTGATATAAATGTATTTTACTTTATGTATTTCTATGAGTATCCTAGTATAAAGGAGTTATTACACTTTTCCATCTTTTCTCCTGAATTTTGACAAAGCAAAATTACCAATACATATTAATTCCATACTTTCTCCTCAATTTGACAACCTAATTCCAAACTAAAATCACCTCCACATATTTAGGCCATGTAACAAGAATACTAAATATAAAGAATGATTGAAAACAATAACTCATCAACGGTTGGCCTTGGCAACTCCCTGAATTTCATCCTTCTTCGAACCTAATTTTCTAGATCTGCATGTGATTACTTTTGGCAACTGCTTCTCTTGTGGTCAGGTTGCTTGCAAATTGAGCACTTATTCATCTTCCAGGGAACCTCAGAGGCTGATGGAATACGCTTAACTCTTCTTTTTCTCCCCTTTGCTATCTTCTTGAATGGCGGATGGATGATAATGTGAGCCAACTCTGGCGGCACTACCCACTGCTCTTCTGGAGGCACTGGATATATCGTTTCTGAATAAGCTAGCATGTAGTGATTTGCCATATAGAGAGGGGAGCAAAGTTCCATGTAAATTCTTGAACCAAAATCCGGCTTCCATTGGTGTTTCAGTGCTGCTAGTGCATGAGGACAAGGTAAACGTTGAATGTCAAGCACTTTACAACTGCAAGTTTTACTAACAAGGTTAACTAGGGCATCCGGACCTTAGCCGCGCACAGTGAACTCTTGAGCATTAAGAGGATAGGCAAACAGTGAATTTGACAGTTCCATACGTTCTCGCAATAATCTTTCAGCTAATGAAACAAGGGTTGTAGTAAAATTATCTGACTCTGTACGACGCTCATGGAACCACCGTGACAATGTCCTCTGGATTGCATCAAAAAATGCAACTATTGGAAACTCTCTTTCTATTAACAACTTTGAATTTATGGACTCAGCTATGTTCATGGCCATGACATCAAACCTTCTTCCAGGAAAGTAAGCTCTACTCCATCGCTCGAAACCAACATCATGCTCAAGATACTTAGCAACTTTATCATCCTTGATTCGGATTTGCTGGAAGTGCTCCTCGAAAACATCAACCCGATAAGCTTTTGCTACCATGCAGTATGTCTGAAGGAGGCCAGCACACTTAAACTTTTGTTTTATGTTCTCACCAAGGCGCCTTATACATAATCCGTGATGTGCTTGACGGTAAATAGTGGCAATCCCCTTCTTTATAGAGTTATGCCTATCGAATATTATGCACAACTCGTCACTGTCAGGCACTATCGTACGAAATTGCTGAAAAAACCAAGTCCACAACTTGTCATTCTCAGAGTCAACCACACACCATGTAATAGGATATGTGTGATTCTCGTTGTCCTGTACAGTGGCCACCAACAATGTACCTCCATACTTTCCCGTCAAAAAGCAACCATCAACAACCAACACCTTTCTCATGTTTACAAAACCCCTTATAGTAGAACTGTAAGCAACAAAAAAATATTTAAACATCATATTCATGTACCACTTAAAATCCATCTTGCTACCTTGGTTTGTCAACTCAAGCATATAACGGTACGCTTCTAATACTGCGTACCCGTGCTCCGGCGTGCCCCTCACAAATTATTATGCATGTTTTCTCCCTTTCCAGCATTTCTAGTAACTAACAGCACATCCCAACTCTGTACGCACAAGTCTCTAAATGTCTTTAGGAGATGGACCTTTCCCTTCAACGAACTGACTTTTGACAAATTGTCCAATAACATCAGTGGAGGCTTGTCGATGCTCACATGAAATATGTCCCAAACCACATGTGTGCTCACGGGTATATGCGTTAAGAATAAATTTTTTGGACTCTGCCAACCTTCTACAATAAACCCGCCACTTGCACTTTCGGTCATGACATGCAACCGTCACAACTAATGAATTTGACTTTTTGGTGATCAACTCAAAATTACCTCTCACGACAACAAGTTTTAGCTTCCTTACCACTTCCTCTTTGTTGTCAAATAAATACCTTATGCGCAACTCCGATCCATCTGTAAAAGCATGAGCTGATTCACTACTATCTACAATTGCCCCCTCTAAACTTGCATAAACGACCATAGTCTTCTCTCCCTCACAAACTACACCTTTTGCATAATCTGTATTTAAAGGAATCTCTACATCTGCGAGAACATGTACGGGGTCCTCCTCCTCAACATTTTCATTCTGCCACCCATGACCAATCTCTTCTACAGTGTCCTCCTCACCACCCAATTCATTGTCTACTCTTGATTTTTCAACTAACAAATCAATGGCCTCGTAGTTCAAATTAAAATTAGGCAAATCTCTGCCAACTTCCTCGTTATCCCCTTTCTTTGAACAAACTTCCAACGGTTTTTCTAAGAAACCCTTAAACTCGAACCATTATCGGCCACATCCATCATATATAACTTCACACTTTCATCTGACTTTAATATAGCAGGAGGTACCTTATAATGTTTAGGAACTCTGCTTAAAACATACTTCACAACTATATCACTACGTGAGCAACTCAAATCACCTCTTCTAATTATTTCATAATCAACTCATCAAAACTAACCTCTGTGCTCACAGCAATTGGTATAACTTCTTTGCTCTTCCCAATCCACTTCCAACTACTTTTCTTCCTCCACCCACTCACCAAAATATTCAACACCCAAAAAAACGTGTCCCACGTCTAATAATAGCCAACTACCTATAATGCAAGAAAAAAAATATTCTTAATTGATGTACTAAGGGTTGAAATTTTTTAAAAAGCATCTGTACAGTCACTTGACAGATCTGGTATATCGCTTAAGCGATCTGGTATATCGTTTACTAGATTGCTTAAGAGATCCAGTATAAATAATCATGATCGCTTAAGCGATCTTATGCCATTTACTAATCGCTTAAGCGATCTGTTGTTATACACCAGACTTTTAGCAGATCGCTTAAGCGATCTTATGCCACATACCTGATCGCTTAAGCGATCTATCTGCTGTATTACCAAATGTACCGAATTGCTTAAGCGATACACCAGATCGCTTAAGGGATCTATCTGCTGCATTACCAGACATACCAGATCGCTTAAGCGATACACCAGATCACTTAAGCGATCTATCATATCCAGAACATATTTTCAGTCATCTCCACCTACAATTGGTGCTACCACCCCCAGCTACCCACAATGCAAGAAAATTTTCAACAAATTTCACTCATTTCAACTTCCATTACATCAAACACAACCCAAAACCTAAACAACTAAATCAAAATCATAACGCAAACCCAATCCATCATTAAATCTTTGTAAATCGGAATATAAAATCGAAAGGGGAGATACACATACTTGGACAAAATGTCAGGAGGAGGGGGAGGAGGATCTGTGTTGGAGAAGATGTTAATGGTAAAGGAATGCGTTAATGTGGTGGGAGGAAGAAGAAGAAGGTGTTTGGGTTTGTTTGTAACAATTTCGACTCTTTGGGGACATATTTAATTTTTAAAAGATTACACAATTATTCATTAATCCTAATTAACCCCTAATCATGTTAAATTAAGCTTAATAAAAAACAAGGCCATTTAGTTAACATTTACAAACTATATAGCCTTTTAATCAAATTTTAACTTAAAATGGTCTTTTAATAAAATCCCCCCATATATAGCTGTTCGCTTATTATGTTTTATGAAAATTAAAAAATAAAACAAAATGTGAATTTAAATTATATATATTTTTTTTAAGAATTTGAAATCAAAGTTAACTGTTTTGTTTTAGGACTATAT
This sequence comes from Pistacia vera, assembly GCF_008641045.1. Classification (NCBI taxonomy): domain Eukaryota; kingdom Viridiplantae; phylum Streptophyta; class Magnoliopsida; order Sapindales; family Anacardiaceae; genus Pistacia; species Pistacia vera. The sequence continues at coordinate 37,167 of NW_022196252.1, forward strand.
CTGTGTCAACTTCTATGGTTGGTTATCGGTCACTTTGTGTTTTCAAGCTTAGAAGAGTTTTTTTGGTCGGTGTTGAAATTTTGGAACAGTTATTTTGTATTTAACTTTTTTAAATGGGCTATTTCTCAACTCATGCCCAAAAAAAATTGTTACTTAATATAATTTTTCTTGTTTAAAATAATATTTTAACAATAAGAATATAAAACTTGTTTAGTATTGTTGATGTTTGATTTTGACACTAACGATTTCATACATGTAAAGTGTTATGAAATTACACGTGAGATTATTATGAGAGTTGATTATGGTGCAGTGGTGATACTGTATATGTTTGAAGAAATATAAATAAAAGATTGACAAGAGAGATTTTAAGAGTGGTTTGGAAGCTTTAAGCAAATCCTACATAACCTGATATTTTATTATTGTCTGACTATTTTACTGATTTGCCTGTGAGGCGTACAAATATGGAGTAATGTTTCGTTTACAGAGAAAAATAATGGTTGAAACTCAAACGTATGTCCAACTCTCATATATTCAGCCCACTCTTCCATGAAGAAGGCTACCCATTTATATCTTTGAGCTCAATGTAATGAGTGTTTTTGCAAGTTGTCTTGACATGTGGAGAGATCTCATTCATCCTAATCCTTTATTTTGATAAAGTTGGGATAGGTGTTATATAATATCTTTTTTAGAAGGTTTGGGTTTTGACAGCTGATATCAATTTGTCTTTGGTTGCTTGCCCAACTTTGATTGATAGGACTGGTAGCTCACTCTGATTGATAGTGCTGATGTCAATTTAATTTTATCCATAACAGAAACCCCTCAGTTTTTGAAGCACGTAATCATGCTTCAAAAGCTCATATTTTTTTATCTGAATGGCTGTCGCACTATAGGTTGCAGTCTTGAACTGAAGAGCTTGAATTATGCTTGGCATAATCGGGTGTTGAGATCTCAATCTGCTATAACGATCTAAGAGTTAGGACTGCACTTCAAGAGCTAGGAGCAACCTGATAGCTGAGAGCTGATTGCAATTTGAGAACTGGAGTTGATTGCGATCTAATAGCTTGAGATCTCTTTGCAATCTGAGAGCTTGAGATCTCATTGCGATTTGAGAGCTTAAGATCTCTTTGTGATCTGAAAGCTTGAGATCTCTTTGTAATCTAGTAGCTTGAAAGCTCTTTGAGCTTGAGATCTCATTGCGATTTGTGAGCTCGAGATCTCATTGTGATCTTAGAGCTTGAGAGCTCTTTGTGATCTTAGAGCTCAAGAGCTCTTTGAGCTTGAGATCTCATTGCGATCTAAGAGCTTGAGATCTCTTCGTGATCTGAGAGCTCAAGAGCTCTTTGAGATCTGAGAGCACAAATAGTTTGATCAAAAAGCGTAGAGCTTGATTTGAGAGCACAAGGACTTCGATCAGAAAGCGTAAAGCTTGATCTGAGAACACAAGAAGTTTAATCAAAAAGTGCTAAGCTTGATATGAGAACACAAGGAGTTTCATTAGAAAGTGCAGAGCTCGATCGAAGAACACAAAAGAGTTTGATCAGAAAGCAAAGAGCTTGATCTGAGAACATGAGTTTGATTAGAAAGCGCGAGCTTGATATGAGAACACAAGGAGTTTGATTAGAAAGCGCAAGCTTGATCTGAGAACACGTGGAGTTTGATAAGAAACTACGAAGCTTGATCTGAGAACACAAGGAGTTCGATCAGAAAGCAAGAAGCTTGATTAGGAAACTTGAGAACTCTGAATCGTGCGATCTGGATAATTTGGGTGCTCGAAAGTGTGTGATCTGAATGATGTTGAACGTGTGATCTCAATGGTCTTGAACACGCGTTTCCAGAGCTTGAGAGCTCTTTGCGATTGAAGAGCTAGAGAGCTCTTTGCTATCTGAGAGCTCGGGAGCTCTTTGTGATTTGCAATCTGAGAACTCTTTGTGATCTAAGAGCTCTTTACGATCTGAAAGCTTCAAAGCTCTTTATGATCTAAGAGCTTGAGAGCTCAATCAGAAAGCATAAGGAGCTTGATCTGAGAGCATAGCTCGATTAGAAAGCATAAAGAGCTTAATCTGAGAGCATAGCTCGATTAAAAAGCATAAAGAGCTTGATCTGAGAACATAGCTCGGTTCGAAAGCATTAAGAGCTTGATCTGAGAGCATAGCTCGATTAGAAAGCATAAAGAGCTTGATCTAAGAGCATAGCTGGATCAGAAAGCATAAATAGCTTGATCTGAGAGCATAGCTAGATTAGAAAGCATAAAGAGCTTGATCCGAGAGCATAGCTCAATCAAAAAGCATAAAGAGCTTGATCTGAGAGCATAGCTCGAATCAGAAAGCATAAGGAGCTTGATTTGAGAGCATAACTCGATCTGAAAGCATAAAGAGCTTGATTTGAGAGCATAGCTCGATCAGAAAGTATGAGGAGCTTGATTTGAGATAGGCTTCAGTATTTTGATGATAACTTGAGTTGTAGACCTTGGATTTGGATCGGAAAGCTAACTCGAAGGGTTACAATTCTTATGCTTACTAATTTGCCAGATTCATACTTTATCCTGCTCAAACTTCCAATCTGGTAACGTGATTCTAGAAAAGAAGCTGAAATTTGCTGAAGAAATTGAGATTTGCTGGAAAAACATGGAGAGTTGATGTGAACCATGCCCTCCTTTTAGCATCAAACTGTTGATGCTTGATTTTAACACCAACAACTTCACAGGTGTAAAGTGCTATGAAATTACACGTGATATGATTATAAGAGTTGATTATGGTGCATTGGCGATATATGCTTGAAGAAACATATATAAAGATTGACAAGAGAAATTTTTAGAGTGGTTCAGATGCTTTAAGCAAATCATACATTCACTATTATTTTATTATTCTTTGGCTATTTTTCTGATATTGCCTGTGAGGCATACAAATATGAAGTAATGTTTTGTTTACAGAGAAAAATAATAGTTGAAGCTCAAATGTATGCCTAGTTCTCATATCTCATCCAGCCCTTTCTTCCATTGAGAGAGTTGCTTATTTATACCTTTCAGCTCAATGTAATGAATGTTTTTGCAAGTTATCTTGACACGTGGAGACCACTCTTTAGTCATTATCCTTTATTTTAATAAAGTTAAGATAGGTGTTATATAATATCTTTTTGAGGTGGTTTTGGTTTTGACAGGTAATACCATTTTGTCTTTGATTGCTTGCGAACTTTGATTAGTGGGACTGGCAACTCATTCTGATTGGTGGTGCTAATGTTAGTGTAATTTTATCCATAACAAATATATTATCCAAAATTGATATTTTAAATTTTATCTGCATATATATAAGTTGAGAATACGTTTGATAATAAAATGCAATTAAATTATATCTTGGAGTGATCCAGCTAAATAGTTAAGACTTAAATATGGTTTAAATTGAATTAAAAAGAAATCTCGTGAGAAAAAGTAATATAAAATTCAAAATTTATGTCTCCTTAAAATATATTACAGTACGAAGCCATGATTTTGTCTCAATGAGGACATGTGAAAAAAAAATTCAAATATTTTCATCCATGAAAAACTGATTTTTTTTAATTCATTAAGTTTCGTTAATAAATTTTATATACAAAATAATTTTTTATTTATTTTATGACAGCTTAAAATATATTTGATATTTCAAAAGAACAAAATAAAATAAAAATGGTCATATTGTTTGGACTTAAGCTATTTTGATTAAATAAGATAAAGGGGTGATAATGTTAAAAAAAAATATACTATGAGGGTATAACAAAATTTTTCCAATTTCATTGCCCCCACTCGCTCCTTTGTGGATCCGTCCTTGCTATAAGGTAAAAAAAACACAATTTGTATATAACAACAACTCATGTACATTTTACTAAGAAAAAAAATTCAAAAACTAGAACCAAAAACATGACTGCAATCAAATGATTATTTAGACTCTACACTAGACCTGGGTTTGCTTCCTAGTACTGTGTAGTGCTATTTAATTGGACACATTAATTATCATTTGTCTCTTGTTTAGTTGGATTTTGCAGTGATGGAGTTGGAATTGTATCAAAATTAGAAGAGCGCATTCGATGGGCAAAGTATAACCGTTAAACCATAGCCCCCTTTGGGCTTAGGCCAGACAAATAAGATAAGTGAGATCCAGAATTTAAGTTAGCTCCAATTCCACTTTTAAAAATATAAATAATTGAATATTTAATAGAATTTTATACCAAAAAATAACTATTTGGAAATAAATAAATATATTGTTTAATTGATTAAAAATTTAATAATTGAATTAAGTATCATAAATTATATTATTAATTATTAGTTAAATACATAAATTATTCATTATATATATTTTAAACAGGGAATTCTTTTAGCCCCCACGCATTTCCGCTATTACGTGACTACCCACTGATTTCGAAAATAGTACCTAACCTCTTATCCCCCAAATGAATAAAACGTAAACTTTTTTATTGACATTATCCTCTTATCATCGTGTTTTTTCTGATTTGAGATGTAAAATTACCAGAAATAGAAATTTGGGCTGTGCAAAATGTTTTGTTATTGAGTGAATAACAGCGTTAACTATACGAGATCTTGGTGGGTAGGTTAGTCATTAAGACAATACCAAGATTCCTTTCTTTTCGGTATTTTTCCATTAATCCGTGTTTTCCTGATATATATGTTTCTAGGGAGCATTTCCCAATTCGTTCCACTTTCAGCAACTCTCTTACTTATGGGGCTTGTGCTTTAGCTTCCATATGTACATTTTTCGATAAGCTGAAGCTAAGTAACATTAATTAAATATGCAATTAATGGAACGAATATGACTTTTTTAGTCCTTGCGTTTGGGCACTGTTTTGTGTTGCTAAAAGTATCTGTCAACTAAACTTTGTCACTCGAAAAGTTATGGGAAGCGAGTAACGAGAAAAACCATGATAATTTTCTTCTATGGTTACGGCATTATCTTTATTTTTCTTTCTAGCAATAATACTGAATCACATTGTTTGCTCATTTTGCTTATTCAGTTTTCACGAATGAGTTATGATACATCTTTTTTATGGATATCAATTAATGGACTTCTCCTCAATAGCGAGATCCAATATCAAAGCTATCAAAGTCTATACGAGGATTAAATTATTATAAATGTGTCATCTATGTCCTTATAACATGGTATTTTGCTTCGATTGAAAAATAGACATGTATTAAAAACAATATGTTTACTAATGTCTTGTATGGTTGTATAGTTGCTTATGCAAATATTTTGATGTTAACTGTCATGCATATCTGGTGGATTTCCATTTGATTTTCACAGTATTTAATGCTTCTTAAGTTTGTTTTTCTTTATCCTTGCCTATTTTTTCATTCTAATTTAGTTTCTTTGTTTTCTAGCTTTCTTTAATCTTACAAAAATGTTTTTTAGATTCTTTTATTGGTAATAATGGTAAGCTGCACTGCCATGTTTGTCTCGTGCCTATCTAAAGTGATGATCAGGGTAAACACGTGATGTGATACACTCCTATAAACAACCATTAGAAACAAGCATGAGAATAAATTTAGGGTATGTTTCACAGACTTGTTGCATTGATAGACATTCAATCTATTTCTTGTCGTTGTCATTTCTAGATAGGATGGAAATTGGTTGGAAAATTATTTATTATTACTTTTTTTAATATTAAAAATCAACTGGTATTTTGAACTGCAGTCAAGTTGAATGCTAACTGTATAGTTGTTGGAACACTTTTTGGGTTTGATTAGTTTATGAATCCATTGGTTGACAAACATAGTGGAGGTGAATGGCAATGAGAAAACTGATATAGGGATAGTGGTGAGTCTCTGTCTTATTGTGTTGTTAGCAGATAATCAACTTCCAATTGAGTAATGACATTGCAACAAACTTTTCTAATTATTTTTTGTATATAAACTGAGCTAAATCAGATGTCACCTAGGCCATTGTGTGAGTTTAAAGCCTTTTATTCAATTTTGAGTCATGATACTTTTTATCTACGAAAATGGTTTGCGTTAATGATTTTCCCTTCTTTTTTCCGCATTAGTTTTGTGTCTGCTAAGTGTGATAGATGGTTGGGTGTCAAAGATGGCTAAATTAAATATGTGGGTAAGAAAGAACATCGGTGCAATTTACACAAAACACTGAATGAGCAAGTAAAAGAGAAGTCCTCATCATTTGATGGAATTATATGTTAAGTGAATTTTTTATATGATGTTACAGATTAAATTTTTAATGGAAGGAATTATATGTTAACTTAAGTGATTAGGTGGCCTAGTTGCTTCATGTTTGAAGAATCAAACTATAGTCTTCCTTTTAATATTTTATCTTAACTCTTGACTTTTCACAGATAGGTAGATTCTCGCTGGATGTCATTACTTCATTTTAGACATTATATTATTTCCAGATACCTCATTTCTTTTCAGGGCTATTTTAGTAATTTTATGACTACTTTTAATCCATTTCTTTTTACATCAAAAGGTAATAGAGTACAGGATCTCTTATCTCACTAGACTTGATATGTGATTCGTCTTTTCTTCTACACTAAATTGTTTATTTAATGTTCGTAAGACGGGCTTCTTCTATCATCTCAGGCTGTGGTAAAAGTATGGACTATTGGAAGCATGCATCTTCTGGTGCATTTTCCCCCCTTAGGAAAGCATTGCTTTTAATTTTTCAAACACTGGGCAAGATATGGGTCAGTTATGGAAACAAGATAGACTCACCAGTGAGACTGTTGATACTGAAGTAGCTATAGACTTTAGAGAAGTTTACTTGATTTAGAGAGTCCAATTATTTATCACCAGAATTTTAATTTGCTAAATTATTTTTGCTTCAATTGGTCACTCCTTTATTATTGAACTCTTAGCAATCTTTTTTTTTTTTTTTTTTTGAATTATGATCCTTGTAAACCTAGGATTGATATGAGTGCTGGGATGATAGCAGAACAATAGTTTAGAATGTAAGTTTCTACTTCCAAAAGCTCTCTTTCCTGTTGTGTTAAATTTCCTCACTTTGTATTGAATTTTTTTGCATATCCCTTTCTACTTATGGGAGGGCATACCTACAAGTAAATATGAATTAGGATGCTTCAAGTTGGTTCACCGGAAGTTTTCACTGTAAGTTAATTATAGAAATGATTTGTATCCCCTTTTTATTGCTTTTAATTAGTTGGTAGTCTGCTCTGGTCGGGTTATATTGGTTGAAATTTATACATTGTAGATGTTTTATTTCTAGGAATTTCTTTCATCCTTATAGAATGGTTAATGTTGATTTCGTCATAAAAAATTGGGATTCTTATACATATATAATTTACTTTGCTATTCGGATTTGTCTTCCATTGATGATGATGTGGACTGTGGTGTAAAGAGGTCTTTTGGCTTTTTCACTAAGGGTTCTCCTAGAAAACTACCTTGGCAGTGATGTAAGATGAATCTTATTGTTGCGTTTCTGTGAGGGGCACTCATACAGTGTAGGAGCCACGTATCAAGCTTTATTGTGTTCATAGGTGTGCTTCTTACCGGCTGACTGGCATTATCTTGTGTCTCTTTTCATCATTCTCACTTAATGTATCTTGTTTCTCTTGTTTTTGGATATCAATGCCTTGATTTTTTAATCTTATATATTCTTTCTATGTTGAAGTAATACAACCATTCTTCTCCCTTTCCTGGTATTAAGCCTTAACTATTTAAAAAAGGTGAAAACCTGGTCAGTTATCCTTTTCATCTCAATTTGTAGACAAAGGATGCGGACATCTGGAGTCTAAGTGTTCCTTTTGCTTAGAAAAGGAAAAAATTTTGTTGTTTCTATATGCCTGCAATTTGTATATTCCTTATTGCATTCTTACATTGTTCCTTCCAAAAAAAATGTTGTTTCAATTGACTTCCTGATCAGGCTAATGGTAAAGTTGTAATTTTGGGACCCACTACTTAAGAAGTTGAATACTTCTACGCATTGTGTTCTACTCTTTGTTAGATGACCCATGCTTGAAAACTTACAGGTTTGCTTTCCAAATCTTAATGATGTTAAAATTTAGATCTTCAGAATGAGTGCTGAAGCTAGTTGATTTTGACAACTACAGTTACTGCTTTTCACATGCAAAGTAGGAGTTTTTGCAGTTACGAAGATATTCCAAGGAATGTCCTCACTATGCACTCCACTTGATTGATAACTGATGATGATTTGTTTTGAATGATTTGTGGCTTATTGTTTGGTGTTGATAATAAATATGTTTCAATTGAAGCTAAAATGAAATAAAAATCTTCCACTTTTAGAAAGTTATCTTTGTGATCATCTGTTAGCAATATGTACTCAAGGCTCCTATCTTCAAAGACGTAATTTAGATAATAAGTTATTTGGCCATTTGGCTATTACATATTTATCAATTACTATTTGTCAGGTGTTAGTTTAATAAAAATTGAGTATAACTTAGTTCAATTTTATTTATTTCTGCATGAACAATAGTATAGTGGTAAACTTTTGTTATAGCTTTTGCGTACAATAGTTGAACTATTTTTGTATTAAGTAGTTGTCATGCATTATTCATGAAAAATGTCTTATATGTTGATATCAGAATACATTGAATTGAGTATAAAATCTTTTCTTGAAGTAGTGAAGTTAATATAAGAGCATCTTCAAAAGGGCGGCCATTTACTATTAGGGAGGTCATTGGCCAGCCCTTAAGGATATGATTTTCTTTTCTTCTACACTTCACTTTTTTTTTCATTTAATATTTTTCAAATAAGAAGTAATTGCCCACGATTGAGTGCCCATCCAAATGTTGACAGGTAAATATAACAAATGGGAAGTTGATCCTTAAGAGTATAAACATTTTTAAAGTTTCAAAAGGTTTTCAATTTAATATGGTTTCAATCTTATAATAGGATAATGACAAGCAAGAATAATTTGAGCATGAGGCTAAGAAACAGTTGGCTGAGCATGTTCGAGAAGGTCATATCTCTCGGACTATAGCTGGTCATTTGAGTGGAGAACTCACAAGAAAGACTAGTGGTTGTGTCATCTTTCATGAAAACTTTGGAGGCTACATCTTGTATTTCATTTGTATATGAGAAGAGCCCCTTAATTTTTGTAGCTAATGTTAATATGCACCTGATTTTTATTAATCAATTTAACTTTAGTGTGATTTGTATAAAAAGCTTTGGATAAAACCATAACTCAAGTTTGGTGAAAAAAGGGCATAATAGAACTAATTGACTCCCTCTCCTTATAAACATGTCTCAGCTAAAAGAGTCTGGAAAAAGAAGTTTGTGTATATTCTTAGTTTCAAAAATTGTATTCTTGTCGATAGTTCATCGTCTTGGCCTACTCCCTACTAGAATTGTAAATCTTCATCTTAGCTTTTACTCTCTGTTTTTGTGTGTTTATAGGTACCTTAAGGTGATGTCGTTGAATTACTAGGAATCTTTCTTCCTATTCCTTACTTTGGTTAGAGCCGTTTTTGCCAGCTTAGTTGTAGATACATACTTGGAGGCCATCTCTATCACTTCTTTCATGAAAATTATGATGAGTAACCCATCTCTAGTACTCTATTACGATTAGTGAGCAATTCATGCATCACAAAGTAGTTTCGTTGTTTTCAATTGTGAATAGTTTGTGAAAAACAATGCTTATTTCCTAAATTAATTTTGGAGAAACATGAAAGCTTGTATTGTGGTAAAGTATCTAACAAGGAGGTGCTTTTTGATTGGTCAACAGTTGGGATTCTAAAAAGAAGTAAATAATGGTTCGGTTGATCTGCTCAATTGTAATGCAGGTAAGAACTCAAAGGAGATGAAAAAGAACAAATTGCTTGTTTAGCATAGGATGGTGATCTACAATAAGTTGGCACAATCATTGGCTCCTGAAATTTATGAACATGAAGATGATAAAGAAGCTCTACTTCACCTTGTGGGTATTCTTTCTCGGAAGTTGAAGGATGGGCATGTTGGTAGAAGTAATCTAGTGATATGAGAACATCTGTGGGGAGATTGATTTTGCTCGTCACTACAGCAGGTGGTAAAGTTCAACTAGCACTCTGGAATGATTTGGGCTACTTAGTAATACATATTTTCATTTTTTTTTATAAGAAGATATGAAATTATAGTAGTAAATTAAACAGGATGAAGTTACATAAGTAGACCATCAAGGCATAGTGAAAGCTGAAATCCAATGGAGAGTGAAGTATCATATGCAGTAATAAAATGTCTTCAACTTGATTGCTGAAGCTATTTGATTTTGACAATTATAGTTACTGCTTCTCATATGCCATGAAGGAATTTATGGAGTTATGACAAGATTCCTTTGGGTGTCTTCGTGGATCAATCAAGGCCAAGAAGTGTTTTGCTCCTATAAGAAATTTCAGTGCGCCATCAACTATAGGGAGGTTAAATTTTTAAGTTGATGGAAATGATGCTTTTTGAAAGCAATTTTTTGTTTTTGGGCTCCAATGTCATACGAAACATAATCTTCTCTCTTTTTTAATTTTAAATGACAAATTACTAGTTCTAATTTTTGCTTTAGGTCATTTTTTATGAGCAAGACTAGACTCCTCTGGTAGATAGACAAGCTCTGTAGTGGGCACAGCGGACTTATCTCTTTGGACACTTACAGATGAGACAATTCTACTTCTAAGAAGTCGGGTGGACTTATCCTAATCTTGTTTTCTTTCTCTTGAAGAGGTTTGTGTATAGATTTATGTGCTTGATGATCTTCATTCTAAATATTTCCTCTTAACTATCTAATTCTATATGGGAATTTGGAGCATTCAGATGACTATTCAATGGCAATTTGCTGATTTGGAGCTTCAAAGTTCCAACCTAAAGATCAATATGATGTGATAAACACAAGCAATCAATTGCATAATGTTTTAAGTTCTTAATCATTAAATCAGTATAGATTATCAGTAAAGATTAATTGACTAAAATTTTGAAAAACTGACAGATATTGTGTCTCTTTTCACAGTTCTCACTTAATGCACTTTGTTTCTCTCCTTATTGGATCAGTGCTCTTGATTTTTTAATCTTTAGATTTGCTTTTTGTGTCTAGGTAATAGAATCATTCTTACCCCTATCCTGGTATTGAGCCTGAACCATTTAAAGAAGGTGAATACCTAGTTCAAGTATTTTTTTTTCGTCTCAATTTTGTAGACAAAAGATGTGGGTGTTTGGAGTCTATTTGTGTCGTTTGCCTAGAATAAGAAAAACTTTTTTTGCTTCTATGAGTTTGCAATTTGTATTTACCTTAGTTTCTTGTTACATTGTTTACTTCCAACCAAAATGCTGTTTCAATTGTCTTCCTGATCAAGCTAATGGTGAAGTTGAAATTGTGGACCAACTATTTCAGAAGTTGTATGTTTCTAGGCATCGTGTTCTTGTTGCTCAGAGGACCCATATGCTTGATATTTTAAGGTTTACATTCCAATTCTAAATGATGTTAAACTTTACATATTCAGCTTGAGTGCTGAAGTTAGTTGATTTTGAAAACTATAGTTACTCCTTTTCACAAGCAAATAGGAGTTTTTGGAGTTACAAAAGTATTCCAACGAGCGTCTTGATGGATAAATTTGGGCTGAGGATTTTGCTGCTATAAAAAAATTCAATGCTTCATCATTTATGGAGAAACTCAATTTTGAAGCTTATAGAAATATTGCTTTTATTTTTATGATCTATACAACAGCTGGGGAAGTGGTTTTGATATTTGTGGTTGTTGATACTGTGAGCTTTATGAAATTCTCTACTAACCAATTTTTCACTCTTCACACTAGTGGAAGTTTTACTATTGGGCTTTGGTGTTTTTTTTTTAAATCTAAAATTGTGAGAAAGATCTTGATTATTTTCTTTTAATCTTATATGGGTTTTTACTAATTTCAAACTCGAGGCTCTAGGAAAAAAGGCAGAAGAGTAGAAGTTGGCTAATTAGGATGCTTATGGATACCATTCGTGGTCTGCTAAAGATTCTATCTACCTAGATTATGGTGATACAATGTCAGAATCATGTTCTATTCATTTTGTTTATGGAGATTGTTCATATCTCTCATAAATTTTTCCTTCATCACCTAGTATTATATTCATGTTATTTTTTTTGTGCTTCCGAGAAGTTTAGTGGTAATATTTCTTCTTGTGTCGTAAAATATCCTTGTAATTATTTTCTCTTCTGTATTTCACTTGTTTATGCTTCGTTTTCTAGATGCTTTAGTATAATTTTTCTTTGAAATATGAGTATGAAGCCATTTATCAAGCAATATTGAAAGCTCAGGACTTTTCTTCTTGTAATGCTTAGAATATCTTATTGGCGACTGAGTTTGCACATTATTATGTCTTACCTTGTAGATTTTCATTGTAATTTGTATCTGGGAAGCTGCAAGAGGATAAGAATTCTTAGATAGTATGAAAGCTGACCTAAAGATTTTAAATTAAAACTTCATAGCTAGGGCTTACCACTATCTTATTTATTTGTCTTTCTGTTTGAAATTGTCAAGCAATAAATTTGGTGTCATTAAGAATATTATGAATTTTTTGAATGCTAATTTTCCAGTTGCGTTGGTAACTCTGGAAACTGGGGAAATGGAGGGATGTTTGATGCATTAAGAAAATGTAAACATTGCTAATTCATATCGGAGGGCTTTTAAGGGACATTAATCTTGGTGATCTGCATCGTTTATGAATTAATGGTTTGCTTTTATTTTCTTTCTAACCATGTGTTATATATTGTTGTTCCTATCTAAATCGCTTCCCAGGGCACACACGAACACTTATAAATTATTTGAATAAAAGATTGTTATGTATATCTCTTTTTGGTATATGTTGTGTTCATTACCATACTTTACCTCACATTACCAATGGTAGTACCATGATTACTTCTGTTTGTTCTGAGGATATTTTTGTTAATTTTTCTCTCATTTTGCTTTATGCAAATCTTTCTTCTATTTATTTTTGTTTGCCTTTAGAAATTCTCAAAGGGAAGTTGACAATATGCTTATTTATCTCAACAAATGAGTGATCGGACTTGTACTTTGACTGAACTTAAATGTTATTGCCAGTCAAAGTCATATCAAAGTATTTGTCAGCTGTCACAAAAATTCACGTGCTGTTGGTAAATTGAGAGTAAGACAACCTGATTTGATGAAGATACTCTGATTGGTCTTTAATAACTCTTTGGATTTTGTTTGAAATTCTTAGAAGTAATTGATTTCTTGCTGATAAGTTATTATTTTTGAGAGTATTTTTTGTGTCTCTTTAAGGAAAACTAAGCTTCATTTTGAAGCATATGAGTCCTTCAACTCATATATATTCATAAGACATCTGCTCTTAATTTTTTTTTTTTTTTTTTTTTTTGATGAATTGAAATTGAAAATATGTATTCTTACATTATGCGCTTTATGTGCCAATTTCATGCTGTCCTAAACTTTTTATCACTAAATATCAACCATTTTGTCGCTATGCATAGAGGATTATGATGAAGATAGTATAAATAATACTCCTCGGTGGGTGGCTTTGGCTATTGTACAATCATATAATCCAAGGCATAAGTCTCGGAGTGATATATATCTTTCTTGACTTGGAATGTTGATTCTAGTTAGTCATTGCACACCTAGTTTAGTTTGACTTGAATTGAGTATGTTTTAACTTTTAATGACATATTAAGTGGCCTAGTTTCTTCATGTTATGAGAAACTAGAGTCTTGGTTTTAATATTTTATCTTAATGCTGAATTTTTACTGACAAGTAGATTCACACCGGATATCTCTCATTTCTTTTTAGGGCTATTTCAGTAATTATATGACAACATTTAATCCATTTCTATTTAAATCTACAGGTAAGTAAGTACAGAATTTCTTGTCTCACTAGACTTGATATGATATGTCTTTTCTTCCACAATAACTTGTTCATTTAATGTTTGTAAGAGGGCCTTCTTTTATCGTCTTAGGCTATGGTAGATTTTCCTTTCTTTGTAAAGCACACCTCTTTAATTTTTTAATACAGTGCAGGAGACAGGTTGGTTAGAGGAACAAGATAGACTCACCAACTAGGTTGTTTCAAACTTAAGTAGCTAGATTGTAAAGAAGACTTGATTTAGAGTCAAATTATTTGTCAACAGAATTTTAATTTGTTAAATTATTTTGCTCATGTGGCTCACTTCTTATTATTGAACTCTTGGTGCTCTTATGTTTTGAATTATCATCGTTTTAACCCTAGGTTTGATATAAGTGCTGGGATGATTTCAGAACAGTAGTCTAGAAAGTAAGCTTCTAATTTTAAAAGATAAGCTTCTAATTTTAAAAGCTTTGTTGTGCTAAATTTCTTAACATTATATCTAGTTTTTTCACATATCCCTTTCCTGATATGGGAGGGCACACTTACAAGGACATATGAAATAAGATGCTTCAAGTTGGTTGACAGAAAGTTTTCAATGTAAGTTAACCATTGAAATGATTCGTCTCCCCTTTTCTTGCTTTTAATTATTTGGTAGTCTACTCTTTTTTTGTTATATTGGTTGAATTTTATAAATTGATACTTGTTTCATTTCCAGCAATTTCTTTCATCCGTATAGAATGGTTAATGTTGACTTCTTCATAAAAATTGGGGATTCTTATTCATTTAAAATTTACCTAACTTTACTAGTCGAACTTCTCTTCCATTGGTGATGATGTGGACTATGGTGCAAAGAGGTCTATTTGGCTGTTGCATTAAGGGTTCTCCTAGAAAACTACCTTGGTAATGATGTAAGATGAATTTCATTGTTGGCTTCCTGTGAGTGGAACTCATACAGTGCAGGAATCACACACAAGATTTCATTGTGCTAGATATGTGTGTTTGTTTCTGGACTGGAATTGAAGATGATGAGTCATTTTTCAATATTTAGTTCAAGTAAGGTACACGGATTATATTTTGTGTTCTGCATAATTAGTTTTTTCATTCTATCATATTTTATGCCAGATGATCTTGTTAAATTTCTTCTCTTCTTTTGTCTTGAATTTGTTATTTTGAAATGCTTCACCAAATATGCTATCTCATGCAAGAATTATACGGACAGATGTGGTGTTGATGGATGAAGCGTGATCTAAAGATGTTCTCTTTGAGTTTTCATTGCAGGTATTACTTTAAATTAGTCTAATTGCTTTTCTTGTTGAGTAATGGAGTTTGATATACTCATTAATCATATATGCTTTCAGGCTATCCTAATTACTGTCAAACATTATGATTACAGCATATTTTCTCATCTTCTATAGGTTCTATCAGGTTATTTTTTTTCTGATTTGTTAATGTTTTCTAATATTTCATTTTCTTATTGATTTCTACCGTTTGACTTCTAAATTTTTTAGACCTGGGTTCGACTCCCAGTAGTGGCCTTTTTTTTTTTTTATTTTATAAAGTTTTCCTTTTCGGCTTCTAACTTTTGATTTTATTCTTAATTTTACATCTTTGCTTTTAATTTTTAATTTTCTTATTAATTTATCTTTTGGCTTCTAATTTATCTTTTTATTCAGTTTTTAGATTTTCATTTTGAGATTAATTTTGCTCCTTTATTTTATTTTTAATTTTTCAAATTTATTGGCTGCGGTAACACCTATATTTTTCTTATTAATTTTACTTCGTGATTGATTTTTTATTCTCTTGTCAATTTTATTCTTGGATACATTAACCTCTACCTATTCACTTTATTTTTGATTTTCTTGTTATGTAGTGTGCTGTATTTTTCCTTCTAATTTCACTTCTTGATTTTTTTTTTCTTATTAGTTTTACCCTCATCTTTTACGGTTTATGCAAATCTAAATCAAACTAGTTACCCTTATAACAAGTTGTTTGTGGTCTTAGGAGAGATTTTTGTGTTGGTATTTTTATTATTTATGGTGACGGATCGATTTAGTGGTGGTGTGGATAGTTTGTTTTGTTTATATACTCTTCTCCTAAACCATTATTTGGCATCGATTAATTCCCCCCTCTCTTTGTTCTCTTCTTTTCCTCTCTTACTTTTTTGTTTCACTTCGATGTAGATAAAGGTTTTCTCCTCTCTTTCTTTGATTATTTGATGCTAATTCTTCTTTCTTATTTCCTTTTTCAGGTGTCAGTTTAATAAAATTTGATAATTACTTAGTTGTTTTTTATTTATTTCTACATGAACAATAGTATAAGGATAAACATTTTGTTATAACTTTGGCATACTGTAGTTGTAAGGCATTATCCTTTAATAATGTCTTGTATGCTTGAGATGGGAATATATGAGATGGCTCACCACGAAATATTTGATACATTTGCTGGGCTATTGAATTCCCATTCTTGATTCTTTGAAGTTTATATAAGGTAACCTTCAAAGAGGTAACCATTTACTATGAGGGAGGTCAAGGCTTCACATATTGGTCAGCCCTTAAGGATATCAAGCATTATAACTCTGTTAAGATGTTAAGCGACTTTTGTAGGTTGCCATATATACATGAGAAGATTGTTGTTTTGAAATCTACCAGGTAACTGATTACAGGACCTCTAATTTCACAAAACTTGGATATGATTTGTCTGTTCTTCAACACCTATTTGTCTTTCATTTAATATCTGTCAAATAAAAAGTAACTGTCTATGTTTGAGTTCCTGTCCAAACATTATTAGATAAATATAACAAATGGGAAGTTGATCCTTTAACTTAGAGCATTAAAGTTTTAGGAAGTTTTCAATTTAGTTTGATTCGGTCTTAGAATTGATTAATAGCAAGCATGATTATGTAATATTAGATGATGTTTCTGGCTAAGAAAGAGTTGGCTGCACATGTTCCAAAAGTTCATGTCTCTCAGACTATGGCTTGTCATTTGAGTGGAGAACTTACAGGAAAGGTTAGTGGTTGTGTCTGATTTCCAAGAAACTTTGGAGGCTACATCTTGTATTTCATTTTGGGTGTGAGAAGAGCACCTAAATCTCAGTAGATAATGTTAATATGCACCAAATTGTTACTAATCAATTTTACTGTAATCAGATTCTTATAAAAACTTTGGATAAAGCCATGAGATCAAGTTTGGTGAAAAAAGGGCATTACAAAACTAATTCACCCTTTCACTTATAAATATGTCTCAGCTAAAAGAGAATCAGAAGAGAATGTCATTACATGGGTTTAAAGTAATTGCTGAGTGGTGTGAATAATTGTAACTTGCAACTGGTTCTTACGATATTCTTTGTTTAAAAAATTGCATTTTTTCATATAGTTCATCATCTTATCCCTACTAGAGTTGTAACTCTTCATTGTAGCTTTTACCTCTCTGTTTTTCTGTTCATAGGTAGGTCCTGGTAGCTCCAGTTGATGTCTTTGAATTAGTAAGAATCCTTCTTCCTTATCCTTACTTTGGTTTTACAGCACTTCGTGCCTGCTTAGTTGCAGATATATACTTGGAGGCCATGTCTGTCACTCATTTCAAGAAAAATATGATGAGTAAGCCATCTCCAGTACTTAGTTACTATTAGTGAGCAATTTCATGCATCACAATATCATTTCATTGTTTTTAAATGTAAACAGTTTGAGAAATAATGCTTGTTTCCTGAATTTAGTTTGAAGAAACATGCACGCTTTTTTATTGGTCAGCTGTTGAGAATTTTTAACGAAGTAAATGATGATTTGGTTGATTTGCTCAATTCTATTGCAGGTATGAACTCAGAGGAGATGAAGAAGAATACATAGCTTGTTTAATAAGCAGAGGACGGTGATATCTACAAGAAGTTGGTAGTCATTGGCTTTTTCACTCATTCCCATTAGATATGATTTGAATTTCTTTCATCTTATTTAATGATAAATATATGATGTTACACTAATAATTTTCGTTGTACAAGATTTTTTATGCAATCCAAGTAATGGAACTTTTCCACAGCAACCACAATGTTTGTTAAATGATACCATCAGCTTCAGCTGCTGCACCGTTCTAGCGTTCTTAACTTTATTGGGTGATTACTAGTGTGAATTTTGAGTAAATTTCTGCTAGTTGTCTAATATAAGACTAGATCTGAGTAGGTGAAAATTAATATTTTAATGGAAACACTTTTCTCAATTTTCCTATGATTTTCTCATTTGAAAGACTTCAATGATTGAACCACAACAGGTTGTATAAAGTCCTCAGAGAGCGATTTGTCATGCCCAGAAGATTGTTGCTAAATGGCACGCCTATCCAAAATAATCTTTATAACCTTGGGTTTTGATCTTTGTTTTAAAAGCCGGACCGGACCGGCCGGTCCAACCGCGGACCGGACCGGCCGGTCCAACCGGTTGGACCGGGAACCGGCCACGTGTCCGGTCCGGGTTACCCTCAAAACCGTTAATAAGGTTTAAACCGCTTTAAACCGGTTGAAAACCGGATCTTTTAAGTGAACCGCCGGTCCAACCGGACCGGCGAAAAAAACGGCCCACACTTTTAATCCCTAATCCATCGTCTTCTCTGATCTCTCGCACACCCAGCCACCCATTCGTCTCTTCTTCTCTGTCACGACTCACGCATCGTCGCAAGCGACGCACCCCTTCTCACCTTCTTCTCTTTCAGTTTTTTCTCACAAAAACTCTCACGTTTTCGCATTTGAACTTGCCGAAAATCAACGATGACGTCTTCCTCTCTCACCGGAAATCGACGACATCTTCCTCCCTAGCTGGAAATCGACGGCGACAGCTCCATTCGTCGATCCAGGTAACGTTATTCCTCGCTCCCTTTACATTTAAGCTAACACCCTGTTCATTTCGCTGGAATCTATAAGCTTTTGTGGTTGAATTAACATGATCTTGAGCATGTTCTTATGTTGTATGATGAATTTAATATGTCGTATGATGAATGTGTGGGAAATGCAGACAAGTGTGAACTAGTTCTTTTCTTTCCTGGTTTCAATATTTTGTAAAGGCACCGAAAATTGTGACCAGAGTTCTTGGTATGTTAGGTCTGATAAGGGGTTCGCTTCACAAAGGGAATAGGATATCACTGGAAAGCCTTAGCCTAAGATTTTTTATGTAAGTTGGAAGTTCATATACAGCTTTTGTGTCAATGTACTAGTACATTTTTTTGGAGTGATTTTTTTGGAGTCAACTTGATAACAATAAATTTAGTGGGACAAATTCCAGCCACTTATGGAAACTTTTCCAGCTTAGTTAAATTGTAAGTGTACTGAATCTGGTCCCCTTTCGCACTGTTTTTACATTATTATACAGATATTTGCATGTTGTTTGGCCTTTAGATTTAATATTTTTTTAAAGACCTCTACTTGGATTTAGAAAGAAAACAGTACTGGGAATTAGTCTTGGAAGGAAAGACAGATACACTCACCTCGTTGAGGTTGCAATATCTTTGGCTTTTGATGAAGGATTGTAGACAGTTACGAACTTGATTTGAATAAATCAGATGTCCAACCAACTTTTTAAAAATTTTTGATTGTTAATTTTGAATGCACATACAATCACCTTGCTTTAGTTGTTGTTCAGGACTCTCTTAAAGAATGTTTTATGAAACATCAGAATGTTAGGTCCACATATTTACTTTAATTCTATTCCTTTTTGTCTCTTAATTGGTCATCTTTATATACCTACAAATGTTACAGGAATCAATAATTCAACTTGATTTGGTAGAGGTCGCAACTGTAACTCCAAAAAGACATTCTATGAATTGATTATAAAGCAGGATCTACTAAAGTTAACTTCAGTCTGGAGTTTGAAACCTGAAGTCCCTCTGCAATGCTCAAATATTGGCCTGGTTGATATTTGAGAACCTTGATGCTTGAAGTTGCAATTAGCACTGCTTGGTCACTATTGTTGTCAGCATCAAAATGATAATTTGTTTCCGCCATACATAAAAATATGCTATGCTGATGCTGCTTCACTTTTCTCTCCCAAAATTGGCAAGAAGTCTAAGAAATTGCAGCTTGCAGGGAGCCGTTCCTGATCTTAGCAGGATTCCAAGGCTTTACTATCTGTAAGTTGGAGTATTTCACTTTCAGTAGGATGCATTAACTCTTGAGTTTTGATTTATTTATTTCCATTCTAGATAACTACAAATGTATATATATATATATATAATATATATATATATTATATATATATATATATATATATATATATATATATATAATATATATATATATATATATGTATAATATATATATATATATATATATATATATATGTATATATATATATGTATATGTATAATGTATACTATATGTATATGTATGTATTATATATGTATGTATGTATATGTATATATATATGTATATGTATGTATGTATAGTATTAATGTATATATATTTATATTTATATTTTGGTGGCTTAGTTATTTGCATTTATCTTGAGATTACACAGCGGTGACTTGCAATTGGTTGAGTGATAATTGTTGTTATTTCTTATGTGATAGCCGATAGGTAGATAAAGATTAAAAATAGACAATGGCAACACTGGCTCTGGGTCTTCTTCACAATCTAGTAGAGGTAGGACTGTATATACATGGGCATGTTATTGAGGTGTAGATCCAAATGGAAGGAAGACATTAACATGTCTTCACTGTGGGAAAGTAACTAGAGGAGAGGTATTTTTAGAATGAAACACCATCTAGCCGGAACAAAGGGGATGTTGGTGCTTGTAAAAGTTCCTTTTGATGTTCAATACTCCATGGGAGAATCCTAAAAAACATTGGGATAAAGAGTAAAGAGAAGGTTGATTCTAGTAAGTATAATACTCCCTACGGTGCTTCCGTACATGTATTTGAGGGAGATATGTTAAATGAAGATAGTGAAGAATTTCGTCCATCAGAAATTCACATAAATGAGGTAGGTTTGGCAGTAAAAAACAAAGTACAATGCTAGACAAATCAAAGAGAAACAAATCTATTGTTGGTGTGACTATTTTGCTCCAAGGACAATTGGTGGATCTCAACCATCAATTAGAGTTGTTTAGCTGGAAAAGATGCGACGTGGAGAGCAGACATGGCTTTTGGAAGATTCTTTTATGATGCTTGCATCCCAATTAATGCTGTAAATTCAATTTATCTTCAGCCTTTGGTGGATGCTATAGCCGCAATTGGGCCTGGTTATAACACCCAAATTATCATGCTTTGCGTGTCAATTTGTTAAGAGATGCTAAGAAGAAGTGCAGCTTCTTGTTATAGTTATAGAAAGATTTGGAAATGTTGGATGTACCTAATGGCTATGGTTGGACTGATAATTCACATAGGTCATTGATCAATTTTATGGTGTATTGTCCTAAGGGAGTTTGTTTTGTGAAATCAGTTGATGCTTCAATGTTGTGAAGGATGCTGGGACATTGTTGAAGATGTTTGGAGGTAGTTTTATGGATTGGACCAAATAGTATTGTCCATTTTGTCTCAGACAATGGATCCAATTATGCGTCTGAAGATTATGTCTGAGAAATATTCCGAGTATACTTGGTCCACCCTGTGCAGCACATAGCATAAATTTGGTGTTAAAAGACATAGCGGAGATGGATCACATAGTTTATCTTGCGAGACGTGCACTGAGGTGACGAAGTTTATATATAATCATACATTTTGATAGCTTGGTTGAGGAAAAGACAGGTATATACTTTTAGCTCATGTTCTTGTCAAGTCAAACATAATATGCATTTTTATTATTGACTAACATCTATTATTTATCAATTGAACAGGGTTGGAAAGAAATTGTTCGTCTGGGTGCAACCCGTTTTGCTATAACTTTCATTGCAATGAGAAGCATTCATGAGCACAAACATGACTTCACAGCCATGGTGACAGATAGGTCATTTTGTCGATTCTCGATATGCAAAAAGTAATAAAGGCAACATATTATGACATAATTTTGGATAACGATTTTGGGATGATATGGGTAAGATATCCAAAGTTGTGAGTCCATTGAGGCGCTTGTTGGGATTGTGACTCAGATGAGAACCAGCAATAGGATATGTGTATGATGGCATGTACAGAGCGAAAAATGCAATTAAAAGTTGTTTAAGAATAAAAAGAAATTCTACAAGCCTTATACACGAATCATTAAGCTACGTTGGGATGGACATGGCGTCGTGATAACCATGCTGCGGCTTATTATTTGAATCCTGCCTTTAATATGACGAAGATCTTTTTGCCTCAAGCCAGAAGTTATGAGTGGTTTCCTTGATACATGACAGTAAAGCAAGTGCTTTCAATTTGAGCAAGACAAGGTTAATGGAAGAGAAGTAGATTATATTCAAATCGAGAGGAAAGCTTTTCTCGTGGGCTTGCTCTTGAAACCGCCAAAACCACACGTCCGGTACGTAATAGTTATAAAATTTATAAGTTCTTTTGTTTTTTAAGTCTAATTTATTTATTATGTTTAATTTTCAATTAGATGATGGTGGAGATCATTTGGGTATAGTACTCCAATTTTTAGAAGTTTGCAATAAAAATTCTTAGTCAAACTTCAAGCTCTTCTGGATGTGAACGAAATTGGAGTGTTTTTGAGCGCATACATACTAAAAAGAGGAATAGATTTGGCATCAAAGGTTGAATGATCTTGTTTTTGTTCACTATAACTTGCGTTTGCAAAACAGTATAAAACATGTCAATTACTCATTATCATCACTCTTATTGTTATTATCTATTATTTTCCTTCATATTTTAGTTGTCTGCTTTTAATATTCATTATGGTTTTTAGGAAGTTTACAAAGAATAAGTTTGGATCCTATTGATTTGAAGTATCGACAAAACTGAAGGTTGGATATTGTACGATGAAGAGGAGGAGGTCAGTGAACTTAATTATGAGGATTGGAGGACAAATGTTATATGAGAAGGATCTATTCCCACTGAGTTGCTGTCACCCTTCTTTTTATGATTCAACAGATGGTTCAAAAGGTTGGTTTCAATTATTTAAGCAACTTAGTATTTATTTAAATTAAATTACAGTTTTAACTAATGATTTCTATTTTTTACTTAAATTTTGTAGATGTATGATGATGATGATGATGATGATGATGATGATGGTGATGAATTTTTGATGGTAGTGTGTGAAGCTTAATCAACATGGAGACTGATTAAAGAAAAAACACTTGCATTAAATATTTTGTTATTAATTAGTATGTATTTTGACATTTAATATGTAAATACTAAATACAACATCATGTTTGGATTTAGATTTTGAATTGTTGTTAAATACTTAAATTATGCTAGGATTGTTGTTGAATTTGAACTTTGAATGATATTGGATTGGACAGTAATTATGTTGTTATTGTCTTATTAAAAAATAGAAATCTAAAAAAAAAAAGTTTTTTAAAAAATGTGTTGATGTCATCATGATGTGTGATGACATCACCGGTCCAACCGACGGTCCAACCGGTTGGACCGGTTGAACCGTGACCCGGCTAGCAGAGCGGGTTGCCTACTGGTCCGGTTTTTAAAACAATGGTTTTGATGCGGTTTTGTATGCCTTCAACGTTTGGGACACTAGAAGAGTTCCTTTCTTCTTATTTAATGAAAAAATATATGATGTTACACTAATAATTTTCGTTGTATAGGAATTTTTCTGCAATCCAAGTAATGGAACTTTTCTACAGCAACCGCAAGGTTTGTTGAATGATACCATTTGCTTTAGCTGTTGCACTATTTTAGCATAAGATTGTTGTTGTGACAAACGACCATTGTATGTGTTAGAGTAGGTATCCTAGAGCCAATCAATTATTGTAAAATTGATTCTGTAATAAATGTTTATTTATCAATAAAAGACATATTCTTCTATATTGTGTATGTAATGATATATGTCCTTAGAATAGTAGAACCATAGCAAGGGTATCAAGTGTTTCAAATCTAGATAGTGAGAACCCTATGATCACATATGGTGGTCATTTTAGAAACGTTTGTAGCCCTAGTATTATTCTGACCAAGGACACAGATAATATGGTAAGACTATTATAGTGTTGAACGACTCTGTCCAAAGGCAGTGATTGATCTCACTTGTCAAGGTTGTTTGCGACAACCTAGTGCAACCCATGAGTGCTTGCTAGAGGCAAGTTCATTGGATAGGCCTACCAGAGGATTCCATATGGATGGTAACCTCAGTGTCTATAGAATAAATCCTCTAATGGATGGTAGTGCATGTAATCTTTAAACTTGAGATCACTGGAGCGCCTTATGCACCAATTGGTGTAGTTTGACACTAGCCCAACGTAGTTCTATTCAAAGTTATCAATACGGTAGTGATTGGCTACATTGAGAAGTGTATCGAGACTATGGTGGATCAACAAAGGATTCATCAGTCCTAGGTACGGGAGAAGTTATCTTACTGGGTAGTTTAGGAAATGACAATGACACTAAATCTGTGGCTACAGTGAGATTGAGTTGATCCTCAATCCAATTTAATATTCATGTCATTGGTCTAGTAACTAAATACAAACATGTCAAAGATATCTGAGGTTGACACTATTTCTGTACCTCAGTCTCGATGAGATAACAGTTGATAAAATGATTTGATTGCACGGTAACCATACCATTGACAGGTTACGGGTTCACTAAATCCGAATCTATCGGGTGACCATGATGCCTTACTAGGGGCCAATCTTGGTCTGTGTGTAGTGAGACGATTAATTGGTATTAATCACGATACTACTCACTGCTGATATGATAAAGAGTCTATGGGTCACACACTTAGAAGATAATTTAAGAATCAATTTGTGGGAAATGTATTTTCGTCTTTTAGGACAAAATGATATTTTGGTAATTTTATAGTGCAATTAAATTGGTTGAGGTTGTTGTATGTATTTAATTTTAATATTAAAATTAAATTAGTGAGATTATATTTAAATATATCTTTGTATATATATATTTAAATGAATTATTATTATTAATTAAATGTTAATATTTTATTATATATTAATTGATTTTAATTATAATAATAATTAATTAATTAAAATACCATAAAGGGTGTGTTTGGTTGCAAGGGTGAACTTGGGTTGGAGGTCATGGCTATTCCTAAGTGGAATAGGGTTTTAATTGTTGCACTACATAAGTGCAACTTAAAATTAAAACAAGTATGAAATTATTCATTCAATTAAAACCTTAGCCATCCTATCTCTCTCTCTCTGAAGAAGAAAACTTTTCTTGTTATTCTTTCTTGATTTTTGAAGCCCTTGATTGTTGTAGCAAAATAATCAAGGGTTCTGCGGATTATCTTCGTGTGGAATTCCGTGAGTTCAATCATACTTTGGATCAACTGACAAAAAATTCCATGAACAGTAACCGCGAACAGTATCATGAACAGTGTTCCTGTCCGAAATCAGAGATATTCGAAGGAGTCTCCAAATGTACGTAAGTATTCTAATCCTTAAATGGATTTACGTTATACAGATTTTTGTTTATAAACATGTAAACGGTATAATCTATACTCGGATCTAGGCAAAGAAAGGTAATTGATTTACTGATTGAATTTTTATTTTCCGCTACGTATGGTAGATCAATTACTTACAGTATGTTGAGTATAACCACATATACCAATGTAATGGGGATAGTTGGATAGCTACTAATAAATGGTTGTGTTCGGGATTATGAATTTCCTAATGCCAGGAATAGCAACGAAAGAATCTAGATCCAGAAGATGTTTCATCTTTGATTATGATGAAGAGCGTGGTGAACCAATCCCCAAAACATTGGAATTTCAAAATCTTATACATGGCGAATCCAGCTCAAGGTAATTGTTAACTCTTTCTTCTTCTTTTAAATTGTTTTTATGATTTCATTTTGTTGTTGAATTGTATCACTTATATGTTCATATAACTCATAAGAAATCTAAGTTTTATTTTGAAAAAAAATTCAAACTAGACTTAATTCGTGATTAATATTTAAAATTAATGAAAATAAAATAAAAATATCAAATCAAATATTTACTATTGTTAATTTGTTATTGATGATGACCATTTGTCAAAATATTATAAAAAGCTTTGATAGTCCGTTGAAGTTAACTTAAGAGAAAATCTAATTCTTTATGAAGATATTTTCTAGATTTCCATTTTGATTGAAGTAAACTAAGATTAAGAAGAATACATTGAATTTAAGTAATAATACTAAATTATGAATTTTTATTATTATTATATATTATGAGAGATAAATCATTTTTCTATCATATTCAAATAACATGAATTTCAAGCTAGATATCATATCAAATTTTAAGCTTTATTTTAAAACTTATTATAATTTGCATCTATAATATAATTTCAATTTATATGCAAATTGGTTTTAAGTCGATCTACCTAATTGGTAATATTGGGTCCATATATTATCATATGCAGCGGGTCACATATGCTATGCGTATAGCACAAAATAGTAAAGTACATATGTTTAGTTAATATTTTACAATATATTAACTAGTATTGCACTATTAATCTCTTTTTTCCTATCTTTTAAATTAACTAAATAATATTCAATTCAGGCGATGGTTTTAGGTGAAAAACAGTTACATGAAAGCCTGAAATACAAAAAGATAAATTGTGAGGGTAAGGGATAGTATTTTTATTTTTTGAAAAATATTTGTTAAATTTTATTTGATGGATATAAATCAGTTAATAATATCTTGTAATTACAACGTATTTATATCTTGTAATTTACAATAAAGAAATAGATCTCGTGAAACAAATACATATCATGGATTCAAAATAACTTTCCTTCTAGTGGTAAATTATTATTATTATAAATGTTTTAAAAACGAACTCGGGGCTAAACTTGGCAAATAAGTCGGGTCCCGGGTTGACTGGTTTGATCCACCGGTCAAACCGGTGACATGTCCCCTAAAAAAAATTCAAATGTTTTAAATCGGCACACGTTACCATAGTCACTCTTTCTAACGCATGTTAGTGCGCATCGACATCGGCCTTCTTTCCCCTTTTTTCGACTATTTTCTCACTCAAAATCACCCTGGTCACCACTGTTGGAATCCCCGTCCTCTCTTCTTCAAAACCATACCTTTTATCCCCTCTCATCACTCGTTAATCTTCGGCAACGGATAACATGTTTTTTCGGCTGTCCGTTGCCAGATTTCGGCCGTTTTGAGCAACGAAATCTCCAACCACCACCTCCATTAGACTCACTAGCTATTCCCTTACAAAACCTCCAAAGTTCCCAAGCCATTCCACCCACCAATCGCCGGCAATCAGAAGCTAGGGTTTCATTGTTTCTTGGCCAAATTTTAGTGATTTCGGTGACTAAAACTTAATCAAACACTACCTCTCGACTCACCTTGATCCACCTTTCAAAATTACTAAAAGTCGTCGTTTTTGCGTGCCGAAAGTTGCCATTTTCTGCAATTTCATTCACCTAGTTTAAAAAAAAAAAACAAAAGAACGGTTGGACTAGCGGGTTGCTACAATATCCCCGGTCCAACCCCGGGTGAATCTGGGTCAAATAGGCCCCCCGGTTTTTAGACTCTCACGGCTCGATTCACCGTTGAATCGGTCGGGTCGGGCCAGGTTTTAAAACAGTGATTATTATTATTTATTATGATATACAAAGATTTTGTGGTCCTAAGTTTTCATTTGTTATACTACTTTTAAATTAGAGAAATAATCTTAGAATTTAATACGTTTATGTATTACTATTTTGGATGTTATTTGCAAACATTGTCTTAATTCATTCATGTTATTGAATCTTTAAAAGGCTTAAAATCATGAAGATATTTCCTCGAAATTTAGCGCTCCTAATCATTCCTTGTTGTTTATATCCAGAGAAATATTTCAATGAAGGTTCATTTTATTTAGATATATAAAGGTAGAGGTGGAACAAATGGGCTTGGTTAGGCGAGTCAACCCTAACCCAACCCACCTCAACTCGACCTGACCCGAATATACCCCACTGAGTGGGTTGGGCCTTCATGGGCCAACCCAGTGACCTAGCGGGTTATATTTTTTTTAAAAAAAACCAACCTACCGGGTTAGGGGTTTTCAACTCGTGGATCAACCCGGTGGGTTGGCCGTTGGCAGCCCGTCGTGTTGACTCTCGGGTTGGACAAAAAAAATAAATAAATTTTTTTTTTTTTTGGCAAAAACTCACTTTACCCTTGAAATATAACCGTTCTATAGCAGTTGGAGGGGTCTTTTTGGTTATTTTCTTTTCCCTTTTTTTTTTTTTTTTCTATAAATAGGGCCTAAACTCTCATATTTCCTCACATCCCAAATTCTCTCATGTTCTCTATTGAAATCTCTCAATCTCATTTTAAATTTTATTAGTTTTTGCAATTTTCAATTCATATTTCTTCTATATCCAGTTTTTTAGATATTTCCATCCCATCAATTTCGATGATGAAGAAAATTATCCTAGTCCCCCTGAATTTACTAACGTAAATGCAGTAGATTCAAATAGTCATACTTTCCCATTCATAGAATCCAATACACCTCATAATATTCCCCCCTTCCTCCCCCTACTGCTACAGCCCCCGGTGGTTTTAGAAGTCATCCTCACAATCGTCGTCCTCATCTAACTCCATCTCAAGCAGAAACGGGTTCATCAATTGAAGTTGGAATCGACAACAGGCACACATAAGACGTTTGGGAGCATTTCGATAAGTTTTACGAGACATAACATAGAGTTCAAGTGAAGAAAGCAAGATGCAAGTATTGTAGAAATATTTATAAAACTGATGCAGGTAATGGTATTAGTATTTTAAAAAGGCATGCTAGTAAACATATGAATCAACATGGAAATAGAGAAACCAATCAAACTCAAATAACTAATATGGGTACTACTTGGCATTATAATTCTGATGAATATAGGGAATAATTAGCTTTATATATTGCTATAACTGATCAACCTATTAATATGGCTGAAGATAAATATTTTGAAAGATTTATTAAAAATTCATTTTTTCCAAGATTTAAAAGTTATTCTAAAACTGCAACTAGAAATGATTTGATAAAATTGTTTAGGAAAATGAAATTAGAATTAAGAAAAAAAATGCATAGTTATCATGTTAGTGTGGCTCTAACCATCGATATTTGGAGTAGTAGAGCTAAACAAGATTATATTTGTATGACTAGTCATTATTTTGATAACGAATATAAATTAAATAAATCTTTATTGAGATTTAGATTAATAGATGTGGATCATAGTGGTCAACAAATTTATATTAAAATTGTTAAAGTTTTAAAAGATTATGCTATTGTTCACAAAGTGATAAGTTTAACTTTAGATAATGCCAGTGTTAATAGTAGAGTTATAGATTTTTTTAAAATAAATTTTCCTTTTTATGACAATTTGAAGTTTTTTCACCAATGTTGTGCATGTCACATTATTAATTTAATTGTGAAAAGTGATATGAAAAAAAATTAAAAATAATATTGATAGAATTAGGGATTCTTCAGCTTGGATTACTAGTAGTAATAGAAGAAGTGCTAAATTTCAAGATGCTTGTATAAAATCAAATATGTCTCCGAGAACTTTTGCATTAGACATGCCTATTAGATGGAACAATACTTATTTAATACTTGATTCATGTTTACCTTATGCAAATTTAATTAGTTATTTTGTATCAAATAATAGAGGTCCCCATTATTTGGTAGACAGTGATTGACATATAGCTCAAAAATTTCATTCTTTTCTTAAAAAATTTTATCAATCCACTTTAAAACTTTCTGGTGTTTATTATCATACTAGTCCATTGGAAATACATACAATTATAAAAATTTCATATTTATTTAAAAAAACATAAACAATGAAATTTTAGCAGGACCAATAAAGACAATGGAATTAAAATTTAAAAATATTTGAAACCCCCTCCTTTTCTGTTTTGTTTAGCTGCCATATTTGATCCTAGAATTAAATTAGCGGGTTTAGAAAATGGTTTAGACAAGTTAAGTGAAAATTTACGAGACGAAGCATATGCCAATCAACTAGGAGAGATAAGACAGTGTCTTGCAGAGGTATATTTACAATATGAAAACAGGTATGAGAACTAGCAAAGAGGCGAAATACCCGAGGAAGTAGCATCAGAAGACACAAATGAAGGCTACGACTCCTGGAATGCACTTAATAGACCGAAGATGACCCAAACCCGAAGCATAGCCTCCTCTTCAGAAGCATCAACAACAAATATATTGTCCTCCATGTAGCTACAAAGTGATGAGCTTCACCAATATTTGGGAACCCTCGACGTGCTACCAGTAGATCCACAACAAAGAGCCAACTTTGATATATTAGAATATTGGAAAACTAGAAAATGCATCTTTTTGGTATTATCGAGACTTGCCTTGGAGGTTTTCTTTGTTCCTGTCTCGATCGTCTCATCTGAACAAACATTTAGTGCAAGTGGAAGAATTTTAAAGGACATGAGGATTAAACCTTCACCAAAATTGATTGAAGTCCTCACATGTCTTCAAGATAGGGAACGGTCGCGCCATCAGGATCAATACGAGGTTGTCGACGATATTTTAATAGAATCATTTTAATTTTACAATTTAGATGATATAGATGAGGGAGGTCCTAGTCAACCCTCAAATTAGTTGTTTTATAAATTGTAACTTTATAATTTGTAAATTAACTGTTAATTATTGTACTCTTTTTTCCTTATCAAGTTTTTGTCCCAATTGAGTTTTTCTTGGCAAGGTTTTTAACGAGGCAATAATTGTTGTAATTTCTTATTTCTTATTTTATTTTTTTATAAATGAATAAATCTAATTTTTCTTATATTACAATTTAATTGTATTAATATTTGACATGTTAACAAAAAAAATTAATTTAATTGAATTATTGATATTTGAAAAGTTAACTAAAAAAATTACACAAAAGAAAAAAAATAAAAAAATTTCGGGCCAGCCTAGCCCATCTTGGACAAAAACCCACCAAGTTAGGGTTGGTGAGCTGGGCTAGGCCAACCCTTCTGGCCAAAGAGGCGGGCCTAACCTGACCCATAATTTTGCTTAACCCGCCACGGGCTGGGCTAGGCGGGTTAATTTTCCACCTTTATATAAAGGAATAATTTAAATTTCTTCAATTACGACTTTACCCTTAATAAAGTTGAATCTAACCCTAGTTAGTGTTTATTGTCCCCTTAATTGAAGGATTTGTAACTTTTGTTCTCCCATTGCAAAAGTTTGAAATTTTTTTAACCTAATTGATAATACCTTTATAAGTAAAGAAAGTAAGTTAATGGTGTGATTAATTAAGTACAGTAAAACCTCTCTATAATGATACTCTATATGGGAATAAACTGTACATAGTCATAAAAAATTTAATTCCCAATTTGGGATAGTTATAAATAAGAATAAGCTCTACATTATAATAGGTTATAATTTTTCTAATTCCCGTCTTAAGAAAAGTTGCCTCCATATAGTAATAATTATTTGTATATTGCAAAAAAAAATATGTTATGTACATTAAAGGTTTAAGATGAAATAAAATATTTATTTAAAGTTGTTTGAGACAATGATTTATGCTTTAGAGTTGTTATTACATCTTTTAACTTGCGGGCAGATTACTCGCTAGCATGAACATCTTCTTGTTGAAGTCAAATATTTCTAGTTTCTCAAGTATGTTTAGAGCTTCTTGGCACAAAACTTTTTGTATTTCCGCACTATTATTATCATGATTATTTCCTTTATTTTATTGTCTAATTGTAGTAATGATTTCTTTTTTAGTTAAATCATATATGACTTATTGCTCATTTGGATGATTGAGAAGGACATTAATATCCATTCGATTAGTGTAATAAAGTTGCCGAATCTGATCACTAAATTCTATAATGACTCTTTGATTCTCATCATCCACTTTATTTGTAACTTGCAATTCATCGACATCGGGGATCCTAATTTGATAATGANTGACTTCTTTAAAATCAAGTGAGGACCATCTATTAACAGGAGTAATGGAGGGTGAAGAAATATCGGACACATCATCAGAACAGATGTCAGAGTCAAACCCATAATCATCAGGAACAACATCTATGGGAGTTTCATCAAATCCAATCAGTCTGGCTTCCATCTTGCAACAATATTTTAAAAACTCCTCCAAAGGTATAGACTTGGGCTGTAACCTTTTGCCTGCAGATCCATAATCAATGAAATTCAAGTTGATGATTCAATCGGAAACGTTGCAATGGATGGGCGTTGACTCAGCATGACTGACAAATAAAGTTTGGTGATGATTAATACAACTAAATAATAAGTTACAAAACACCAGCTTGGCCACAGATTTTTCAGATGTTAGCTACACAGAATATGTTAAGAAACAAATCCCAGAATGTCCTAATACCAGCATACTATTTGTACATTAATTAATACTAGTAGAACTTGTTTTAATAGGAGAAAAGATGTTAGTATTCAAACACTAAAATTCACTTATGCCAGTACCACTTGATTCATCTCTTTTACGGACATTCTTTCAATCCAAGCATATTTTGAAAGATCAATACACACATTCACTGACAAACAAAGAGCATCTGATACATCAATTGGTAGTGCAGTCTAGTTACCATATTGTGGTATGATTTTTCTTAAGTGCAAGTTAACATGAAATTTCTTGTTTATCCAATGTGAACCGAGAACAAGTAAACTGTGCTACAATCAATATTCTTTTCGAAGGGTGTCAAATATAAGTAATCATCACAAGAGGCATACTAATTTCATGGGGATCAGACAGCATGTGTGCAACAAACCAGAGAGATATCAGCATACAGCTTTTACCTTCAACTCTGTGAGGAGTTTTTGTAAAGCAATCCTAATAGCATCTTTTTTTTTTTTTTTTGGATTAGAGGCAGCAATGCAAAGCTGTAGATCTCTCCCAGTTACTTTTCCCTCAACTAAAAATGTTGTCGCCTTTTTTTCTGGCTGGAAACTGCAAGTTCAAGTCATAATATTGGCAAACTTCCTGTAGTTCCGTAATAGGATTTAGCTGCATGCCGGAAAAGCTCATGACTGGTTCAAAAAAGGATAGCATTATTTTCCACACTGTGCTCAAATTAAACCCAGAGTCAAGGAGGATGCCACCCATACAAGATTCTACCAAGTCACCAAGAGTCTGAATCAACAGATGAAACCATGTTGAAATTTATAAGTTAAAACTTAAAAAATAACAATTGCCGAGGATATCTAGGTTAATTTTTACACTCCCCTTTTTTGTTNCGGTAATGGTCTTAAACAAAACGACCCCGTTTTGGCTTGAATATACTTAAGTGAAACGGCTCCGTTTTTGGCTTCACAATACTTTCAGTCTCCACCTTGAAGCCAACTTTATTCCTTTTAGTGCAGTAAGCTATTCCATATTTCTTCTCAGCTCTGAAGGGCAGTATTTACTTAATGTGAAGCAGGTTCAAGCAATGCTTCAACTTGGTTGTGGTCACCACTTTTGTTCCCATATCTGCCGGATTATCTTCAGTGGGTACCTTCAACAGATTTATCTCTTCCTTTGCAATCAAGTCTCTGACAAAGTGATGCCTTACATCCACATGTTTAGTTCGTTCGTGATACACTGGGTTCTTGCTCAAATGAATGGCACTTTGACTATCAGAGTAGACTGTTGCTGTGCCATTCAACAGATCAGCTTCTTTCAGGATTCCTTGCAACCAAGTTGCTTCCTTGAATGCATCTGAAACTGCTACATACTCAGCTTCAGTAGTGGATAATGCAACCAGAGGTTGCAACTGAGCTTTCCAACTAACACAGTTGCCTCCCAGTGTGAAGTAATAGGCAGTTGTGGACTTCCTAGAGTCTCTATCACCTGNTCCCTTCAATTAATTTCCTCGATGATGGAGAAGTTTTTAAAAACTTCACATAATTGTTTATAGCCTCGGAGAAGCCACTTGAATTAAACATAAGAAAGTTGTGCAAGGACCGATCCACGGCAACATTTGCAAAGGCCTTATTGTTCAATAACACTGATCTCAAATCTGTCAACTGACCAGGCTTCAACTTTGGGTAGGTCGAAAAAAGATACAAAGTAATTAAGTAATCCAAGACTGCATCTCCAAGGAACTTCAATCTCTGGAGAAAACCATTAAAGTATTACACATAACAGCATCATCAACATAAAATGTCAAGCTAGTCAGACAGGCAAGACATGATATCTAGAATATTAAATCAAGACACACTACCAGAGGAGAGAAAAGTTACAGTGCATAGCTGATAGCTGCCTCCACCATGTTGGGTGTAAGAAGGATGCAAAACTGCCTGTAAAAGCAAGCCTTTATGGAGAAACTGATATCCTAACAAATTGTCAAGGGCAGGCATATCCACAGAAGGAGTCAGCGACAAGTAGCTTTGGCTTGCCAAGCAAGCATTAGTAACTTGTGAACCTTCAAACTTCATTTGTATACCAATCCATATAAGAAATGCAGTTGCAGCTTTGAAGCCACAATCAACTATGAATGCTCCAACAAGGGTTTCAACAACGTCAGCAATTGTTTTCTTATGTAACCAGTGGTGACCTTTGCTACATCTGATTTCACCAGAATTTGCATCATCTGCTGCATGACCTTTTTTTTAGAATGAATTTTTTTTCTGTTTCCTTCCTACAAATTTTAGTGCAACGACAGCCCAAAGCAAAGAATTGGCAGGGATCAAATGGTTGATCACGTATATATACCTATAACAGAAGTAAGTTACAAGTACTTCGATTGTAAAATCCAATTTACACATACTTAAGTTTACCGCCTAGTCGAAATTATTCCATTCCGTGTAGACTAACCATCAACTCCGAAACCTTAAGTTTATGCAGAAAGGACCAGTAATCATATTTAAACTCCGATACACTCCCTCATGGTCAAATTTAATTAATGGTATGTTACATGGACTCAAACATAAACCTCTGCTATATCCTAATAAGTTCTTTCAGGATTTAAACACAAGATCTCTCAATCAAATTAATAGACTCTACCATGTTGAGTAACCATTCATACCAAAAGCTTAGGCTTATAGGAAAACCAACAATAATATTCAAATTGTAACACTGCTGTTGTAAGTAGAAAATCAAAAGACTTATTCATGGACACATAGATACTTAATCTTATACTTAAGAGACAGTATGGTTGACACTGTTTGTAGTCAGTATTCAGTAGTTTGCAGACCTTGCAGAATCACGTAACACCACCAGAAATTGTTAAGGTAACCACAAAAAATAAGAAAATCAAATAGTAATAAAAATCCACAATGGAATACTATAATGAATAAATTAGTGTTCTCAAGGAGAACGGCAGAAAACTAAATAATTAGAATCAAGAAATCAGTTTTGATGCTAAAAGGGATTACTAGTCGTGCTCCCCAAACTCCGAGATTTTCCAAACAGTACATCAAGTTATCATGCAATCTGTTGATGTGCTTTTTTATATTCCGAAGACTTTGAACATCATGTCTCTCCCTGCTAAGTGTTGATAGGCACTGCTCTTACAACAAAGCATTAGCGACAAGTAAAAAGCTTGTTTCAATGAGAAGATAGAACAAAATAACCAGCTACAACTATATACCTCGCCTTTTATCTCTGAAAGTTCTTTAGCATAAATCATGCATGTAGGAGCTAGAACTGCCACTTACAACAGGACCATATGGATATACTTTTACAACAGGTGATGCTACAAATCTTTTCAGATCTAACTTATCTTCAACTGAATACACCTACAAGATAGAG
This sequence comes from Pistacia vera, assembly GCF_008641045.1. Taxonomy (NCBI): domain Eukaryota; kingdom Viridiplantae; phylum Streptophyta; class Magnoliopsida; order Sapindales; family Anacardiaceae; genus Pistacia; species Pistacia vera. The sequence goes on from NW_022196252.1 coordinate 72,692, forward strand.
GTAAAAGATTCAGAGGTCAACAATGGAAAACTTGAGCAACTAGATTAGTATAATTACATGATTTGCTACAATGAAGTCCAACAATGCCTAGCTATAAGCACGTAAATAGAATTTGGATGGAAATTGAAAATCACATTTAGAACAAGTTCCATTTTAAAAAGCTTAAAATGAGTGATTGTACATATCAAATTTAAGACAGAAAGTATTAAAGATCTATATATATCAGTTTACACTCCAGTATAAAGATCTTTACAAAAAAGAGATGCAAGGATCTTTTGGAGAACAATAAAAGAGCTCGCTTAATATCATCAAAATTACCTTTACCCTTCATTTTATAATTTTTTTTTTTTTTGTTGGTGCAGGGCTTATCAGAGGAATGCTTGACCAAGACGTTAGCCTTCACCATGGGACAAACAACATATGGACATGTGGCGGACAGATCTTTTAGAGCATTCATAAGGTTGTAAAAATACTTATTCAACCATTCATATGACTAATCAGCAAAGTTTGAGGTTTTATGCAAGCTGCATTAGAAATTGTCTGCTAATATAAATGATATTCATACACTGCTACCAAGCAACACGAAATCCGAAATCTAAATAGATATTTACTTTTATTACAGTTTAATAATCAGTAAACATTATATTTACTTTTATTACAGTTTAATAATCAATAAACAGTAATTTTAACGCATAGATTTTGTTGCACAGGGCAACTATGACTCGTTCCAAATCCCATGAGATCTAAGGTAAACAACCAGAGAAGAGGGGTAGATGAATAAAATGTTAGAAAATAAGTCTAAATGGGTTAGTAGGACTGATACAACTCAGCTGATAAATTGTCAGACCGGCCAAGGTTGAGTGTGCATCAATGCACAATAGCATCGATATGCCGGGCTAGACTTGGTGTACGTCTAACTGTACCACAATCCACAAGCCACAGAACACCTCAGTGCTAGTAAGCTAGATGGAAAACCTAAAAGAATAAGTATAATGTACAATCTTGTCAAATGTACAGTGAAAAGATAAAAAGAAAAATATATATTTGAACTCAGCAAACAGCCACACAATATTTCAAGGCCCAAGGCAAAGACCGTGTATATTTGTAGAGCAGGGATGCTTCCAGGGATTGAACAACAGCACAAAAACAATTCTATGCTCCAGAGAAGACATTTATAATTGAGCTTGGGCACAGTTAGTTAACAACACTGGCCTCAAAAACAATAAGAATTTCATAAATCTAAGTTACATCCAAATACACAGTTTCTACGACTCACCTTAGCATCGAGTATATATTCAAGACTATTAATGCTTTTGGGTAAATTTGCTTGATTCGAAGCACCTGAAAGAGTAACATATACGCATGAAGAAACTATGAAACCAAGTAACTGCTACTTTACAAACCCATACTATATGGCTACTAAGTTTGACAGCCAATAGAAAGACCAGTCCTAGATACAGGTTATATGACATGGGAATCCAAGTATCCAAAAATTATTCAGAGTAATTTTATCACGCCGTACATTATGTTTTACTTTTTTCTTAAAAAAATGGATTCATAAAGAAACAAGGAGTCATATGCAAAGACAATATTCCACCATAAACCATCCCATATAAATGACAGGAGGAATTCATCATAGGTCTGTCAGAAAAACCCTAGGACATAAAGTATTGCAGGCTGACAATTTGGAGCAGATGTATTGTCTAGTTTTTTTTTTTTTGAAATCAAATGAGTTATATTCATTCAAAAGGATCGACTAAGGATCCAATACAATTTGGAACTTCTTCAAGTTCAACCAGTACATCATCGATGGTTAAAGCATTTTTAGCTAAAGTATGAGCAATCACATTAGATGCTCTTTTAACATGATGAACCGAAAAAGTGATAAAATTCCTGGAAAGCACCCTAGTGTCCATAGAAATAAGACCAGCTTGGCCCCCCCCAATTCTCTTCATCCCTAAGGAGATCATTGACTACTTGGAGAGCATCCCCTTCCAGGATTATTTGGTTGATCCCAATATCTGCTGCTAGAGTGACTGCTTGAAGAGCTGCGAAAGATTCAGCCACGTGTGCATCTGGCAGCATGGTTTTTTTCATTCTCATAGTCGCCAGAAATCTACCTTGCCAGTCCCGAATTGCAATTCCAACCCCAATTGTGCCTTTTTCTTTTCTCACACTTGCATCCCAGTTAACTTTGAAGATACCTTCAGGTGGTGGCTGCCATCTAGGTGAACTGGGATCCGAATTCAGCGGGTGCGCCTTTGGAGAGGTCTTTGATTGAGTCAAGGAATTTAACATGTCCAGTTTTTGAGTTGCTTGGTGAATGAGCTGGGATGGAGTAGACAAATAATGTTTGAAAATAAACTCGTTCCTCCTTTGCCAGATTTTTGAGACCACCACACCAAATTCAGCTAAATACTTTTCCTCAAGTTTGGACAGCAATACCATAACGAGCTCTCTGAAGTCAGTGAAATTGTTGTTCATCTTTTGAAAGATTCGGGAACAGCTTGACCAAATATCCTTGGCAGCCACGAAGCCCCATAAAGCATGCAAGACATCTTCTTCTTCTAAGCAACAGAAGGTGCAAAAAGATTCCTCAATCACTCTTTTCTTGACAAGGTTACACTTGGTTGGAAGAATGTCTTGGCAAGCCTTCCACAAAAATAATTTCTCGGCATTAGTAATGGGAAGCTTCCATAGCTTCTTCCACTTTTTATTATCATTAGCTGCAGAAGAGGATTGGCCTCGGGATGAGATTTGTATTGTCTAGTTGATTGCGTACAAGAACTCCTAGACTTCTCAACTATATAGTTATACTACAAACTCTAAAGAGAATGGATAAGCTATGCATTTATGGCCTGTGAATAGCAAAGAGTCCGTTACATTGCTGTTTCTAGTTATCATTCTCTTCTCACAATTAAATCTCAATCTTCATTTAATCTTTGTCTCATATTTTCATGCCTCCTAGGGATCTTAATAATAGATGGCTCAATTGTGCGAATAAGCTTTTCCAATGCAAGTAAAATTTTCTCGTATCTGTTGTCAAGGCAATCATATTGCAAATTCATTAGCTAATATTGGTTATGATAGCTTCAAAGATTAGAAAGAAGAAAGAATTTCAATATTTTCCCTTATCCTATTCCTATAATTTCCAAAATACACATTTGTTTTACTGTACTGAAAATACTATTATATTTTATTCGATCATTTTTTAAATCCCCTAAGTTTGTTAATTTAACTAAACACCCCAAAAAAAAATTTAGAAATTGACAAAAACATCCCCACCACCCACATTTGCCAGATTTCAACCACCAACACCAGAAGGTGACCGGAATCTGGTACAATGGCGCACTACTGGCTGGATCTAGCCGGTAGTACGTCGATATAGTCTTTTCCAGCTAGATCTACAACCAAAGATCTAGCCGTTGACGGTCAGATCTTTGGCCTTAGCTAGTTGTCAATGACAGCTAAGATATGGTCGTCGTTGACTATCAACAGCAGTCATATCTTTAGCCGTCAATGGTCAGATCTAATTGTAGATCTGACCTTTTTCGACCAGATCTACAGTAGATCTAGTTGGAAAAAGTCATTTCAACGCACGACTAGTCATATCCATCCGGTTGTGTACCGATACGGCGAATCCGACCACCCTCCGGCGGTGGTAGCCGGCTACCAGTATTTAAGGGGTGGGTGGGTGTTTTTGTAATTTTTAATGTTTTTATTACAGAGGTGTTTAATAAATTAATAAATCTAAAGAGTGTTTTTGTTCATTTTCAAATCTTATCTCGTTATTCCCACCTAACTCTTAACATTTCAAAAATACTATTCTAAATGCTAAAACAAACACACCCCTAGGAGTCCTCATGCTTTCAAGATTTGAAAGTAAAAGAAAAAAGATCCACATTAACTCTAAGAAAACTCCTCATTTAAACTTGACCTTCCAACAAAAATGCATACATGCACACAAATTTTCAAACAATTAAAACTCTAAAGCTCAGGAGAAAAAGGGGACATGTGTTACCTTTCCCTACAACTGGAGATGCAGTCATGCCAAATATTCGAGGCATTTTCATCTCTTTAGGTTCATAGAACTCCTACACAATTATGAAGATAATCTACGTCAAGAGATTAAAGTACACTGAGTGCAAAGATGCTTGCAGAAATTTTTATGTAAGAAAAATAAACATGAATATATATGCCATCACTTTCATTATTTGAGCCTAAGGATGATTGCTTTTGACTTGAGCATGACGGCACTCATCAAAGATCAGAAGAGCAATTAACTCCATCTGATAAAGCGATGACAAAAGCTATGAAATAGTATTTGGGGCTCATTACAAGAACCTGCACAAAACAGTCAGCAAAAACTAAAATTTAAAATGGAACAAATTGCATTCAATGAACTTGATAAGACAGACTGACTCACAATTATTGCATACCAATCTTTGAAATTTTAAACTTAAGGAAGAACAATAAAACTTGAATCGCACGAATTTTTAAGTTAATATCAACCACAAGAGAAGTCAAGATCCAGGAAACAAGTTACCTCATATTTTTCAATCCTTTTTTCCCAATTATGAGGGTTCTTGACGTGTGTAGAGCCTCCACAAAAGATCCCCACCTTCAAATCAGTAGAGTCTTCTATAACCCTCGCTTGCTACAAAAAACAAATAAACCAAACGGTAAACCAAACATAAAGTTAATACTAAGATGGGCATGCAGCTTTATCTTCAATTTTAAATTACAAAACACACCACCAAAAATCAGCTTAGGCATAAAGATTTATCCTATGTTTAAACATTGCTCAAATTGTCTACAAGATGAAGAAACTCAACTGGTGAACAAGTGCAACAGTAGGCGCAAGAAACACACATGTGCTCTTCTGGGGTTTAGGTATCAAATGAGACAGCTCGTGTATGAGCAGCATGGCAATGTGGGTTTTGCCACAACCTGTCCCCAAACATACAATTATGTGTTGAAAAATGGCTTTTAGCAAAATCACATGGGGTAGAAGTGATAATGGAGAAAGGTTTAGGAACTTATATGTAATAGGCCAAAAAAAGTTTGTTTGTCCCACATTGATTAAGATTGAAAAGTGAGAAACTTTTGGAGCCTATCTATGAGGACCCAAATCATTGTTATTAGGTATCCCAAGTTGTAATTCCATTATACTTCTTTTGTTTAGGGTTCTTTCTTTAAGGACCCTTTAGTTTGAAGATTTGTTGTATCTCCCATTTGTTTTGGGTATTTGTTGTATTGCCCAAAAGTTTGTAATATTGTTTGGAGATAGTGGAGTTTTCTTTTGCAGCGCCCGAGGACGTAGGTTTCAATACCGAACCTCGCTAATTCCTGGTATTCTTTATTTTTGCATTAAATTTTGGCTATTTATTTATGCTTTACTACTTGTTATTATTATATTCGATAGCTAGCATTAGAGTTTATGTTTTCGTTGCATAACAAGTGGTATCAAAGCCTAGGTTTAGGACAGTGAGTAGCTATTTGTATGGTTATATGCATGTCTAAGAAAATTCTGTCAAAAAGACGATAAAAGTTTAAGGAGACTGGATTTTAAGTGAGACTATTTGTGACCCCTCCATTGTTTCCTGGGAATTTTCCTGGTGCGTATTTAATCATTTCAGCACTTACTACTTCCTTATGCTATTGTTCATTTGTTGGTTAGCTATTGAATATACTAATTTGTGGAGCTTGGTTATTGTGAATTTTGTTTACCAAGCCAATTGAGTAAGGCATAATGGCATCATCGTCCCATGATTCATCATCTGAGGTATCATCGTCCGAGGATTCATCATTTGAGGTATCACCATCCGCGGCACCACCATCCGTGCCAGTAAAGATGATAACGGTTTCAAATGCAAAAATTGATGTTGAAAAATTTGATGGTCAAAATAATTTTGGCTTGTGGCAGAGTGAGGTAATGGATAGCTTATATCAGCAGGATCTAGATATTGTTCTGGAGGAGGAAAAACCAGAAGATATCTTTGAGAAAGACTAGGTGAGGTTGAATGTAAAAGCTTGTGGAATGATTCGCTCGTGTCTTTGTTGAGAGCAGAAATATCCATTCATGAAAGAGACGTCTGCAAATAAGTTATGGAAGGCGTTGGAAAAACAAATACATGAAAAAAAGTAATGAGAATCGGCTCTATTTGATGAAAAGATTGTTTCGTATTCAGTTGAGACCAGGTACGAATAGCAGTAGCCATATTGATACATTTAATAGATTAATTGCTGATTTGTTAAATTTGGATGAAACATTCAAAGATGAACATAAAGCTATGTTGCTGATTGGATCTCTTCCGGATGAGTTGGATCATCTTAGTATTACATTTCTTCATGGGAAAGAAAAATTGTCCTTTGAAGAAGTTTGTTCTGCCCTGTCCAATCATGAAATTCGGAAAAAGGATCAGAAGGAGAATAGAGATGAGTCAGCAGAAGCACTTGTAGCAAGAGGGCGTAGTCAAAGTCAGAGTCGTAAGAAGGAGAGAAAAGGAAGATCTCGTTCAAAGGGAAAACTCAATAGGCATCAATGTGCCTTTTGTCGTGAGAAAAGGCATTGGAAGAAAGATTGTCCGAAGTTGAAAAAGAAAGAGGGCAAAGCTGCTTCCGATGCATACGTTGTTGAGCATGTAGAGGATGAGTCAGATTTCTGTCTACTTAGCCTATCATCCACCTTTGGATCAGATGAGTGAATTATGGATTCAGGTTGTACCTATCATATGTGTCCTCACCAGGAATGGTTCTTTAATTTTGAAGAACTTGATGGTGGAGTTGTTTATATGGGCAATGATGATGCTTGTAAAACAACTGGGATAGGTTCAATTCGATTGAAGAATCACGATGGCTCAACTAGAACGCTGACAGATGTTCGGTATGTACCGAAATTGAAAAAGAATCTCATCTCTTTGGGAGCCTTGGAATCTAAAGGCTTCACGGTGAATATGCAAGATGGAATTCTAAAAGTTTCTTCAGGCGCTCTTGTGGTAATGAAAGGCACGAGGAGAAACAACTTGTATTACTATAATGGTAGTACAATTATTGAAACGACAGCTGCAGTCGTACAGAAGGATGCAGATTCAGAAATGCTCAAGCTGTGGCATATGCGTTTGGGGCATGCAGGTGAAAAAGCCTTACTTAGTTTGGTGAATCAAGGCTTATTGAAAGGTGCAAAGACCTGTAAGCTAGATTTCTGTGAGCATTGTGTTCTGGGAAAACAGACAAGAGTGAAATTCGGCACCGCAATCCATAATACTAAGAGTATTTTGGATTATGTTCATTCTGATGTGTGGGGACCTACCAAAACAACATCTTTGGGAGGTATGCACTATTTTGTCACTTTTGTAGATGATTTTTCCAGAAGAGTTTGGGTGTATGTGATGAAAACTAAAGATAATGTACTTGGTGTTTTCCTTAAATGCAAAAAGATGATTGAAACTCAGACTAGCAGAAAGATTAAGCAGCTACGTACAGATAATGGTAGGGAGTATTGTAGTGATCCCTTTTTGAAAGTTTGCCAAGATGAAGGAATAGTACGTCACTTTACAGTAAGAAATACACCACAGCAGAATGGGGTGGCAAAACGCATGAATCGAACTATACTGGAGAAAGTTCGGTGTATGTTGTCCAATTCTAGGTTGGGCAAAGAGTTTTGGGCTGAGGCAGTTTTATATGCGTGTCATCTTATTAATCGTCTACCATCGACTGCAATTGAAGGCAAGACGCCGATTGAGGTATGGTCTGGAAAACCTGTTTCTGATTATGACTCTTTACATATTTTTGGTTCTACTACCTATTATCATGTAAAAGAGTCTAAGTTAGATCCGAGAGCAAAGAAGGCAGTATTCATGGGGATTATGTAACGCCCCACTTGAGGTACGTAGTTATTGTTTCTTCTTTTGCTCTTATTTGAGTTGGTTTATTAGTATTATTGTCTGGTTGACCTTTGATTGAGTGGTGTGTTGAATACTTGCCCTTAAATTGGTTGAAAATAGAAGAAGTTCAGTGTTCCAAGATTCGCCGGGGCGAAGATCCGCGGCGAAGAGGTGTTGAAGCCACGGGAAGCTGCTGGACAGTTTCGCCGCGGCGACAGAAGCTTCCTCGCCGCGGCGACAGGCCGACCAAAATGTTTGTTAAGTTTTAGATATTTTTTCCCTAAGGGCAATTTGACCATTCTACCCCTAATTAGCAGGAAAAGTGGGGAGTAAAATGTAAGGAATTTTCATGGAGAATATGTTGTTATGGGGGTGTGTTTGTAATGAATCAAAGGATATAGATAGAATTCCCAAAGAAGAGTAAGGGCAAAATGGGAATGCTTGTGTATAAATTTCATTAAAAGGAATTAAGTCATTGGAAACCCTTCATTCTTCTTCTCCATCGCCACTCTCCTTTCTTACTTCCTCTCAATTTCTCTTTCACTTGTTCAAGGATTTTTAGAGGGCTTTTGGAGTGTTTTGGGGTAGAAAATCAATCTAAGGCATCCTAAGGTAAGGNAAAACAAAAATCAAAATTTACTGTATTTTCCTGCAACTTTTTGCGCAATCAAACAAATAGTAATCAAAAGAACAAACCCACGTAAGAAAAGTAGTAAAACCACAGCTTAGAAAAGAAAAGCAACCCAGAACATTAAGAATAATTCAAACTTTACTAAAAATTTCCTCCAATTCTCTGACTAACCAAACGAAAACTGATAAAAAAAAAAAAAAACCCACATATAAAAAAAGTAGTGAAACTTCAGAATGGAAAAGAAAAGCAACCCAAAACATAAAAATTCAAACTTACATTTTCCTCCAATAAACAAACCCAAATCAGGAAGTAGAAAAACCACACGACAGCAAAGTAAAGCAACCAAACACATAAAGTTCAACCTTTACTCAGATTTTCCTCTAATTCTCTGGCCAACCAAACAAAAACTAATCGAAGGAACAAACCTACATAAGAAAAAAAGCAAAATGACACAATGTCAGACTTTCTAGCAATCTTCCTCGGATCTTTGACACGAGCGTGAGCTCTTGAACTGCATTCTTCAGCACCAACAACACCAACTTCAGAGACTAGTTGATTTGAGTCAACCATGGCATCACCGTCCGGCATGTGAGGCTGAGTAAATGCTTCTTCTTCTTTGTTTGTTTGGTCACTTTATATCAACATAACATGACAAGACAGGATAGGATAGAGCCAGCCTTGGGCCGGCACGAAAAAAGCACAGCAAGACATGACATGAAAAATATATGAGCCGTGCCATAGGCCTTAAAAAAAGCCTGTGAACTGGCACGGTACAACACAAAAAAAAAAATTAATAGCTATTTTTTAAAATAGTCGTTACCCCTTGTGCAATGGGGTAACGGTTATTTTAAAATAATTGTTACCCCCTGCACTAAAATAGTCGTTACCCTCTTGCACAGAGGGGTAACGACCATTTTAAGATGTTAAGTTTAAAATAGTCGTTACCTCCCTGTGCAAGTGGGTAATGGCTATTTCATATATATATTTTTTTAATTTTTTATTTTTTCCTATAAATACCCAATTATTTCTCTAATTTTTTCACACTCAATTTCAATCTTCATTCTCCTTTCTATCTCAACTCTCATAATCTCTCTCAAATTCTCAATTATTCTTTTCGTCGAATTTATTTTAATTTTTAGTCAAATTTCAAAATGGATCCAAATTCAAATGAATTTAATATTTTTGATTATTTTGATAATGAGTCAGCACCACAAAATATATCACAGCCACCCCCAGAAAAGAAAAGAAAGCAAAAATCAATGGTTTCATGGTGAAATCGTGCGATGTGCAGTGTGCAAATACTGTGGTTCTAATTTGGTCGGTTCAAGTACTAGTGGCACTGGGTATCTTCGGAGGCATATAAAGGAACATTGCAAAAAAAAAAAATGCCACAACATTTAAAAGGGCAACAACAAATTTCATTTACAAGGACATTTGTTGCATCGGTATGTGATTCAACTAGTAGTCAATCAAATAGTGTAATAGGCGAGATTTCTAGTTTCACATATAGTCAACAAAACATGAGAGACTATATGGCCAAGTACATTGTCGCAACCAATCAACCTTTTTTATATGATGAAGATCCAATTTTAGAATGGTATGTGCAAAATAGTGTACAACCTACTTTTATGAGAGTTCCTAGAAATACTTTAAGAACTGATATTTTTAGAATTTACAATTAAATGAAAACAAATATTAAAAATACACTTAGTAAATTTAATGGCATTATTTCGTTTACTTCTGATTTATGGACGGCCACTAATTAAGATTTATGATATATTTGTGCAACGGGGTATTTTATTAATTCAGATTGGCAACTAGAAAAAAAAAATCTTACATTTTGTGTATTAGAATATCCATGTACTGGCGTCACTATTTATAAAGAATTAGCTAAATTTTTTAGTGAATATGAAATAAATGATAAAAAAATCTCTCACATTTGATGATGCATCATCCAATTAATGATAGAGTTATTGATTTTTTGTCAAAACAATTAAATCCACCTTATGAAGGTCAATTATTTCATATTAGATGTGTTTGTCACATAACAAATTCAATTGCACAAGATGGAATAAAATCAATTGAAAATGAAATATTTTTAATTAGGCATGCAATTACATTTATTTCATCATCTCCTTCAAGTTTACAACAATACCATAGTATGTGTAAGTAAAAGGGGTTACAAAAGAGAAAATTGAAAACTGATGTTAGGACTTGTTGGAACTCTAAATATTTAATATTAAAATCTTGTGAATCATATGAAAATGCTATTACACAATTTTTTAATACAAAGCAATATGATTATTTATTGACTAGAAATCATTGGGAATTTGGTTTTTCCTTAATGAATATTTTAGAACCTTTAAATGATGCTATTGAACAATATTTTGGTATTTATTATCCTACAACTTGTTTAGTCTTATATCATATAGCAGATATTAATTCTATTTTTAAAGAATATAGAAATCATGCAGTTTTTGGAAATATTGCAAAAAAAAAAAAAAAAAAAAAAATGGAAACAAAATTTAGAAAATATTGGGAAAAAATACCTATATTGTTTGCTTTAGCTACTGTAATGGATCTTAGGGTAAAATTATTAGGAGTAAATAATATAATAAAAGAATTTTCAACAAATCTAGAGACCCCATTAAAAATTTCAGTAGAAGATTTTAAAACTTTATTACTTCAAATGTATTCACATTATGAAGTCAGACATGGAAACATGACAAGTATACAACCACCAATACCATCAATGTAAAGTTCCTCCATGGGTAAAAAAGAGCGTATTTGGTCTATCATTACTAAAGGTAAACAACTAGTAGGTGCTAGCTCTTCATATGATGAAATTACAAATTATTTTAGCATGAATCATTTGGCTGAAATTACGATTCAAAGTGATTATTTTGATATTCTTCAATGGTGGAAAGCACATCGAAAGACTTATCCTATACTTTCCACCATTGCACGTGATTTATTAACGCCTTCAGTTTCTACTATAGCATCAGAATCAGCTTTTAGTGTAGGTGGGAGTGTATTGGATGAGAGAAGATCAAGTTTACATTCAAGTGCTGTTGAAGCCATTATGTGTTTGAAAGATTGGGTGGCGACATATTTCAAGCTTCAAAATCGTGTTGTTGAAGATATATTTGAAGATTTTAAGAATTTACAAATTAATGAAAATGAAGATGTATAATAATTCTTAATCTTAATTTCTAAATTTGTATTTATAATTTATAATTATAACTTATAAGTAATAAAAAGTGTTGAAATTAAATTAATATTTCAGTGTCTCATTATTTTATTATATTTCATAGTGATTATATATTTTTAATTAATATAAATACAAAATGTCATTAAAAATGACATATAAAATATTTTTATAATAATTATTAATAATAAATCAAAATTACCATAATTTATAAATATTAAAATTAAATATTTTTACAAAGTACATGGGCTGGCCCATGGCACGGCCCACGGCACGACCCAAGGCATGGCACGATATATAACAGGCCGTGCATGGGTCTTCAAATTTCGTGAGCCGACACGGCACGACAAGACACAAAACTATGTGGGCTTTGGCACGGCACGACCCACGGTATTATGAGCCTTGAATTTTTCAACATGACATAGCACGATCCACCGTCACCTCGAGGATAGGACAAGAGAAGAGAATACAAGTCAAGTCAAGTGAATAACTTACAAACTAAACAGTAAAACCATGAATACAGAAAGTTGATTGAACAGAAAGTTTGACATGGCAGATATTGAACTTTCTGCCACGTCAAAATGCAAGTAAAAATCATCGGTCGCTTGGCTCACTTTATAGTTTCTTCTCTTTGGATACTTCGGTGTTTGTTTGATTGAGCAGAAAGTCGCCGGAAAGTTCAATATCTGGTGAACTTTGCTGCCACGTCAATGCTATAAAGTTGTAGGAAAGTTCAATATCTGGGCATAGAACAAATAAAGATTGTATTTGTTTTATTATTTTTGTCATATTTTATTTTTATCCTATTCAAAATATATATTTATTTTAATATTTTTAAAATTTAATCATATAGGCTCCGTTTGGTTGCCAATTGGGAATACTACTTTTAGTATTCCCAAAAAAGTTAAACAGTAAAATACCCAAAAACTATGATTTTTGGGAATACTACTCCCAATATTATTCAATTTTTTTAAACCCCTTAAATTTGATAATTTAATTAAATACCCCTAAATATTTTTTTAAAAATTATAAAAACACCCCAGTAATTCATATTTACCAGATTTCGGCCACCACTGCTGGAAAATGGCCGGAATCTGTTAGGATGGCGCACTACCGGCTGAATCTGGCCGATAGTGCGCCGATCTAGCCTTTTTCGGTCAGATCCACGGTGGATCTGGCCGGAAAAGGCCAGATCTTTGGCCGTAACGGTTTATAACGACGGCCAACAAACGGTCGTTGTTGACTATCAACGAAGACCGTTTGTTGGTCGTCGTTGACGAGAAAATACGGCCAGATCTGGCCGTAGATCTGGCCTTTGTCGGCCAGATCCACTGTGGATCTGGCCAGCAAAGGCCATATCGGCGCACGACCGGCAAGATCCAGCAGGTCATGCGCCAATACGGTGAACCCGGCCACCCTCCGACGGTGGTGGCCGGCTGCCGTATTTGACATTGGGTTGGGGGTGTTTTTGTTAACTTTTAAGATTTTATTATAGGGGGTGTTTTGTAAATAAACAAATATAGGGGGTATTTTATTAATTTATAAATCCTACATCGTAATACCCGCCCAATTCCACTTTTTTTTAACTTTTTTCAGAAAATTTTTTCCAAAATCACCCAATTGTGAACCAAACGAATTCAATTCAAAATGATCTGATTTAAAAAGATCAGATCAATACATGAACAATCATATTTAACTGGTCATGCCCCATTACGGCAACTATTAGTATTTCGTGAAAATATTTTCCTTTTTGAATTATTATAAGTTTGAACAAAATAATTTGTTAAAAATTTAATAGAAGATAATCACGTGATACATGATCCTGTATTTTAGGCTCGGTTTGTTTCAGGTTTAGAAATTCAATGGCAGTGAGATGAGATAATTCAAAGTTTGTTTGGTCAATTAATTAACAAGAATGCGACCGGACGCGTGACGAGGATTATTAATTAATAGACCAAATAAGCTTTGAATTATCTCAGGACCGTTGAATTTCAAATTTAGAAATTCATTTTATCAAACTGCAGTTCACATACTCGTCACTCGTGAAACTTTCCCACGAAATTCCCTTCCAACTCAATTTTGTCGTAACCTTCTATCAGTCGCTCATCAGTGCAATTACGACGCCGTTTCATACGGCTCAATACTGTCCGTTAGTCGAAAAGACCCGGGCACCTTAACCCTTACTCAATTTCTGTCTGAAAAAACATTAAAAACGAACCGGGAAAAAGTAACTTACTCGCAGATGTCAGATATCTAAAGATAACCACTACTTATAATCTAATCCAACGGCTCACATTCAACAAACACGTCTAAACTTCCCAACTGTCTACATGGCAGAGCGAGTTTCAGAATCTTCTACTCGTCTCAGTTACTTTCCCAAACAGTCTAACAAGATATTTTGAGAAAGTTTATGTAGCATCTGTCACAATATTAATCCAAATATTTTTTAATTTTTATTTTCTTAATTACAGCTAAATTTATATGTACTCATCTAATTTAAAATAAGTCTACGAAAATTTAATTGTATTTAATATTTTTTGTAGATTTTTTAAAATAAAATACTATATTAAATTAGTAATCGTAATCAAAATGCAATAAAAGATTTTAAAAACTTTTAATTTAAAATTAAAAAGACAAAAAAAAATAAAAAAAATAAAAAAAAGTGTTTATCAATGAATAAGTTAAACGCAACTTTTATTCTATATTTATAAATTAAGATAAAAAAACTTATCCAAGTAATTATTCCAACTATTTAATTGAAATCGTATTTGAAGTTGAAACCACCCTCTATCTCTGTCCTCGCCTTTTCTTCGAAGGCAACTCTTAGAGTTTCGCCTCACTCTCGCTCCAAATTTCTCCTCAATTTCCTTCAATTCCACTCTCTTTATCTCCCTCCCTCGCACTGTTTGTTTGCGGAAGCGATTCGCTGCGTTTCGGTGCATGACGAGCGCGTCGGAGCTGTTTTACACCAGGAGGTCACGCGTGGGCCGTGCCGATCACGGTTTAGGGCTCGACCCTCTCACTCCTGAACGGACTTTCCACAGTCGTCGCCATCATCAGAATAATAATTCTAATCATCGCCATGATTCGGACGGCTGTGATCCTCTCCGTAGATCACCGCATGGGCGCCATCTCTCTCACCGTCCCTTACATTCGGTAACGACCTGTTATATCAGAACTCCGCCAATTCCAATTAAGCTTTTAATTTTGCCATTAATGCTGTATGTCATAAATTTTTCAACTTTTGATTTATTTATTATTAGTAATTTTTTTAAGAAAATAAAAAACAATAATAATAAGAGTGGTTGTGGACAAACGCCATAAATCAAGTGCAGAGATTTTATTTTTTTTAATTGAATGTTTTCCGATAAGCTTTCTGGAAATTCGCCAGTCTGAAACAGTTATTAAAGGGGCCACGTTAAATTAATTCGAGGGTGTTTTCATTAGTGATTTAAAAGTAGTTACTGATATTATGATAAAATGGACTTCTGGAAATAATTGGGTGCAAGCTCACTGAAAATTCTTTCAACTTTCAAACTGGTTTTTTACGATGGAATCTCAAAACAGATTATAAAACTGTGGCTTTCTCAAGACTTTCTTTGTTAATTGCTTGTGAAAAAATTAATAATTTTTCTTTTGGATTACTAATCAAACAAGCCTGGTTTTGTTCTTTGGTCAGGATTTTAGTTTTTATAGGTTTCCTGATTTGTCTAAACTGGTTATGACAATTAGCAGACATGGGTGTTTTAGTTTCTGTGAAATGCATGACTTCATTTTTAAATATTGTTTGATGTGAAGTACTTCTGGTATCATGGTGTAGATCCCGACAAATCAACGGAATATTGACCCTTGCAAAAACTGATTTGCATAAGAAATTTTAAGTCCAAAAGTTAAGAAAGCAGAATTTGAGGTCAGCAATAAAAAACTTGTTGAGCTTATTCAGGAAGCCTACTTGAACACTATATATATATATATATTTTACCTGCAAAAAAAAAAAAAATAATCAGTGTTTGGGTAGTGATTAATTGTAGAATTTTGATCATTTACTTTGCTCATTGTCGTGTTGCATTTGGCTTGCTCAGGAGCGTGCTTTAGCTCGACCTGATCAAGGAAGGAGCCAGTCTGTCACAAGCAACGCGGTTAACTCAGCAATTTCAAGAATCACAAGTAGATCGAGTTTGAATGGCAATGACAGGCTTCCTGGAGCTGTACTACTTGCAAGGGCAAGGCTTCTTGAGAGATTGAGAGGCGTGTCCCTTTCTGAAAACAGGTTGGTGCTTACTGTTATATGTGGGTTTAGCTTTTTAGTACCCAATTACGAATTTGTATATGCATGCATGGCATGGGCCTATACCAGAAGTTTGTGGTCATCATTTTGGTGCTGATTCCAATTTTTTTAGTGGACCATGACTGGTTAGATTTGTACGAGTAAATTATATTTAAAATCTTATTAAAATTAGTGCAACTTTAATTTTTGAAAAATTGATCACATCTCTTTGTTAAGTCTTACTTCTTAACCTTTTTGCGAGAAATTGTTTATGTTTTGCACAATGGTAAAGTTTAAATTTCCATATGCCATTGATGGACTTGACAAATTTGTGTTTGCTTTTAGCTTTTTTTCAATGTAAAGTATTGTTTTTTTTAATGAAATTTATAGTAATGCAGTGGCATGCTTGGTTGTTAAATGAAGGTTTTTTAATACTTGTAGTTAATTGTTAAATGAAGGTTTTTTAATACTTGTAAGTGCTTGCATCTTAATTACTTGATTGATGGACTCCCAAGTCATGGGATTATATTGTTCCCATTACCTGCCACTGAGTGTTGCTTATGGCACTTTTATTGTAATTTTTACTGATGGTGTGAAAGCTGAACTTGGGCCACTTGCACTTGTAATGTATTTAACAATATGCAGCGCATGTCGTATTGGTTCTAGTCTACTTGTCTAATGATTCTGATGAGATGAATCACCATGCTTTCATCCATGTAATTTATAGTACAGTCTCTGCACCTCTCTAACTTCATGGAATGTGAGGGAAGTGACTTGCTCTGTTTGGCTTTATACAGGAGAAGTTCCAGAGCTTCATCAGACAACCACAGGAGGAATTTATTTGATGATGAATTTAGGCTTGATGATGCGGGGGACTGGGGAGCTGAAACGTCAACTGGATGGTTAACTGCAATCTCTCCCTTCACAGACTCAACCTCTGAAACAGAAGGCGTGCAATTCGTGGATGAAGCGAAAAAGGAGAAGCCACCTGGTCTTACCCAGGAGGCCCTGGGTTGTTTGCACATGGAGGTCTTTAGCAGCTTCAGAGTAGGTAACAATGAGGAAGTGTCAAAGGCAACTTTAGATTGTAGTATATGTCTGGAGAGTTTTACGGATGGAGACGAGCTTATATGCCTGCCGTGCGAACATAGGTTCCATTCTGGCTGCTTGTATCCTTGGGTTAGAAGTTGTGGGGACTGCCCATATTGTCGAAGAGATATAGTTGTAAATAGTCAAGAGAGGCACGAGGAGAACTTAAAATCCCTTGTCAGGTAAATTTTTATTGAATTTTTAATATGTACTTGGTGAAAGTTTCGAGAGTAAACTAAATTTGGTGAGATATATTGTAGTTTTGACATGAAACATACATAGTGATCCTTGTATTGAAGGAAACACGCCGGAATTTAGATTCTCACTTGTGTTGTGTAACTTGTTCCAGTCATTGGATTGGTTGTTGTAATCTCGTCTCTTTTTGCAAGTTAATCTGCATCCTGAGAATGTGAATTATACTTTGAGAAGTCTATTTTTGAATGAGATACAGAGGATGCTTTGGGTTAAGAATGGTATATGGTAGACACCTGAAATTAAAATTTTAGAATTTACTTTGGCCATTTATATTTAAAAATAATTATTTGGATTGCTAATTAATAACAGAGCTTAATCCACAAAGGATTGGTCTAGCGGTCAAGAAGGTTTACTCCTCTCATTAACTTTTGGGTTGGAACAATCTTGAAATCACGTATCATATTGTAGTTTACCTTAGAATTTTAAGTTCAATGGATCTCGTTAATTGAGGTGTCCTCCAGCTTGAGGGTGTTTAATGAGTCTCGTTAATTGAGATGGGTACGAGTTGATTTAAAACTGATCATAAAAATAATAATAATAGACTATCAAATTGGTGAACCATAGTTCGTTGTTACCAAATGGAATTGAATGTATTAATGAAATGAATCAAGATGAGTTGATTTCCAACAAGAATTAACTTTGAACTTAATTGGCTACATAATTTCTAGCTATATATTACTTATGTTATCTTATTTGGTTTAAAATTTGGATTTTGCTGAGGGACTGTGAATCATTTGAAGATTGTAACCTATTGTATTATACCTATTACTAATCAATAAAAATTCAAATACTCACATCCTATTAATTATTTTCTGCGCTATTATACATAAATATATTTTGAACATTTATAAGATTTGAGTTTTATCTAAGTTTATTGAGATAAAATTACCAGGTTGGGCTGGTCATTAGCTCAAGTAACATTAACAAGTCCTTAGTTTATATCATAATTTAAGGAGAAATTAACCCAGACTCTTTGAAAACCATCACAATCGGAAGTCATCATTCTTGGTGATAGTCATCAATCGACCTATCAGCCCATGAAAACCATATCTTTAAAATTTCAATTGATTCATAAGAAAGGAAGTATTATATAAACCACAGCTGGGTGGTCAAATGATAAAAAAATAGGAGGTGAGATGTGCACAAGCTGATCCAGATAACTCCGATGATCAAAAAATCTTAGAAGTTAGTTAAGTGTGTACAACTAATTTGGACTCCGATGATAAAAAAGGAAGTACTATAAATAAGTAGAGAATAGCGTAAAACCAGAAAAACTAAATTTGCAAGAAATACGAAGTAAAAAGAAGAAGAAAAAAAATGTTACGGTGGAGATGGGGTTGGCATTAAGTAAATTGGGCTAGAAAAATGAAATAATGAACAAAGATAAGGCGAATTAGCTTTGGATAAAAAGGGTACACATGTATATATGATATCGTGTAATATATATTTGGTGGATGCATGGTACTGATTCCCGGCGATGACTGTAATCTGTAATTAATTAATGTCATGAAATGAAACTATCTTCTCTTCTCTTGCATCCAATTATTGATATGCAGGCAACTTAGCCACACAATTTCATTTTCATGCCCATCAATATTAATAATATAGAATGCCCATCACATTCAATGGAGGGGGTAAGATTCTGCAGGCTTGACCAATGACCTAATATTTTCTAATGTATCAAGTTCTTCCTACGAGGCGTCATGCATGAATCATGAAAGCCGTCTTTGAGAGTTTTTGATGAAAGCCCCAATGGCCCTCAACAGTTTCAGTTTGAATGAATAAACAACTCAACTGAAACCACAGATTAATAGAATTTCTGGACCATCGATCTGATGATGTGATCAAAATATACGAATAACAATATCAGAATCTGCTTTACTTAATTGTGGATTTAAATATTCAATGGATTTTGTTATGAGAAATGGGGAAACCTGTAATATCCGGAGGCATATGTCTCTCAAATCTCTTTTTATAGTATATGATATATACTATGAGGCGACTTAAATATCGAAGCTTCAACCAACTTCGGCATAGTAAATATCACCCAATTATATAATATAATTCTCCCTCTTCCTCCTTTTTCTTCATGTTTTCCTCTCCTCTTACGCAGGCACACAATTTAGGGGTGAGCATGGGTAAAGGGTGTAACCAAAATTGAGGTCCGGGTACACATGTAGGAATTAGGACTGAATTGTATTTTATTGTAAATTATTGGGATTTATTTGTAATTTTTTTAAAGTAGGGGAGTAATAAAATTAACCTAAGTACTCGGAACCGAAATTGAAACCTATGTTTCAAATTTCAATTCCAAGTTTCTAAGAACCGGAACCGGTTGGTTCCAAATCTTAAGAATCATTCAGTTCTAATTCTTTTAAAAAATACAGGATATCTGGAACCAATCATCCCTAGGCACACAGTGATGTGTGTCCATTGTAATTGAAATCAATCCAGATGACTAATTCAAACTCTTTTGTTAATAGTATTTTTCGTTAAATAAAAATGTTAATTTCCCTAATTTCTAAACACAGCCCTAAGGCAAATCATATCTTATGTCATTCGATAATGTTTTATATTTTGTTTTTAAGTTATTGGACCCTTTAAATCATTTAAATACATGTATGGTCAAATTGAGAGCACATTATTTAAATAAAACTAGCCGGATATAGCATTATTCTTTGAATCAAAATCTATACTTGTGAGTATATATGCAATTGCATGCAACAAAGTGGACAGTATGATAATTGTCTCTAGGTGATTGAACAGTTCGATAGAAATTCTTTAATGTATTACTCAAAAGGTCTTGAGTTTAAGTCTCTCTTCAAATGTTAATAGAGATAAATACTAGAGCTTTTATTCTGTCGGTGATTGTAAATCTCGAAAGATTAGTTGAGATGTGTATAAACAGACCTGAATACTCCTGATCTTTAAAAAAAAAAAAAAAAAAAAAAAAGAAGGTGGACAATAGGCCAGACAAACCAATGGACTTTAATTTATGTTGAAGGGCATTATTCTATTTCTGATTAAAATATAGGGAGTCAAGTTTTTCTTCCTAATTTAGAGGCTAAAGAATATGTTCCACGTTGGGGCATGTTGATATCATATTGTCAATTACTAGTTGAAAGATAATATACATTATATTTTTGTAAAGGTTTTGTGATGGTTCCATTAGGCAATTGTTGATTGGATATGGGTATGAAAATGATATCCGGTGCGCACATAATAATAGAATTTGTTGAAAACTTCACAATTCAATCTGTGGGTGTATCTTCACTGTTCATTGCTTGTTTTACAGCAGCAACCATTCTATATTCAAAATTAACATATAATAATATAAGAGATAATAAATATTCTTAATCACCCTTAGGTAACCAGATGAGACAATAAAGACTTTTAAAAGTATTATTAAAGAGTTTATGAGTTTGATTTCTCTCGACTGTTAATAAAGATGATAATTTAAGGGTTCATCCGATCGTTAGTTTGAGGGTCTTGAGAATTAGTCGAGATGCATGTAAGTTGATCCAAACTGACACCTTGTTAAAAAAAAAAAAAAAAAATTAATATATGATCTTCCTAGATCAAATCATTTGCGAAATGGGTAAAAAAAATTGACTTGAATTTTAAAGTATAAATTTTTATAGAGTTATTTCCTGTAAAGAGTTTAAAGTCGAAAGGATTATCATTAAACGTGGGGGTTTAAACATAAATTAGGACGAAGAAACAGGAAAATTGAAGGTCTCGCAGTAGGTGACTGTAAGAACGTATGAGTTACTCAAACTCTGTGAAGACCAGAACCAAATGTTCAAAATTGGAGATTGACCAGCAAGATTAAATAAGTTGATCTTGAATTGAACGAGTCTTTAGTTGTAATCCAAGATCCACATAGCTGATGTTCCGGATTTCTAGGCAATCGAAAACAACATTATATCATTTGGGTCAATTATTTTACCAATATTTTAGTTGCATGTAGTTTGGTTAAACTAATTAATATGATAATAATTATACGTTTCTTATAAATTTTGAAATATTATGTCAAAAAATATTGTTAACTAATTATTTATTTGTTGGCACGATATAGTTTGTTTGGTGTATAAAAGTGGTGGTATAAACTACTTATGAGTGGTCGAGTGGTTCGATAGAGACTTTTAAATATATTATTCAAGAGGTTATAAGTTTAAGTTTCTTCTCATTGCTAATAAGGATAACCACTTGAACTCTTATCTGATCAGTAATTTTAGGATCTCAAAAGATTAATTGAAATACGTATAAGCTAACTTGGATACACTCGACCTTAAAAAAAAAAAATTAATAAAAATAAACTATGGTGGTGGTATACATCATAGAAATAACATATTATTACTCTTTCATTGACATATTTATTATACAGTTATTAAATTGATTTTCATATTTATTTACTGCTTATAAAATTTTATACCGATTAATGTTTTCTTGAAAAGTGGAGTAGCAAACTAGCAATCCACCGGACTCCTGAGTCCTGCCAAGTAATCTCATTAATTTGCATTTAAGATCTGATTTTGGGAGTTGCTCCAAATTATTTATTATTTATTTATTTTATTTTATTTTTATGATAGGACACGTCCCAACGAATTTGTATGAAACTTAATTAATCTTTAAAGTTTTAACTAATGACTGTCTAAATTTTTTAGTGATTATTTTATTAGTATATAAAAAAACTCAAACTTAAAAACTTATATTAGACTTTTTTACTATTTTACCTTTTTATCATTAACCATATTAAATCTCTTTATTCTTTTATCTTTTTATCATCAGTATGGAGTCATCGTCAAACTCCAATTTTATTTCTCTTTGTTTACGTTATTGTTCATAAAATATGAATATGAATGGGATATGGGCATTTAGTTGACTGCAAAGCAAAATAGTGAAATTGGATTGATGGTGGTTGATGATTAAGAAATAGGTCCTTTTTTTTTCTTTCGCTTTTTTTATAAACGTAATGTTTGAATTAGTTTATATATATTTTAATTAATTTTTGAGGTTTATTAAATAATTTATAATATTTTTTGATAAATATAGTGTTTGAATTAGTTTACAAATATTTTAATTAATTTTTAAAGTCTGTTAAATATCCTATAACTTTAATAAATCAAATAAAATACAATTATAAATTGAAATAAGCGGCCGAAGATTTAAACCAGAAAATTAGAAAAAAGCACAGACCACTAGGCGAACCCCTTTGGGTTGAATTGGGTCTTTGGCGTTAAACACGGAATACAAGGCCGAAAATCAAACAGTGGAAACATTAATCATAAAAATCTTCTAAGCAAATGTGACTGGTGCAAAATTTTGACATTAATCAAAAGTATTTAAGTGATGTGTTTCACAACTTAGACTATTATAATATTTTTTTATTATAGAATTTATTAATTTGAAGATTTATCTTTAAACTTGATAATTATTTGCATTAAAAAAAAATTTAACATTTATCACTTGGGTATTTAGCACAAGTCAGTGTTGTTTATCATAAATAAATAAAAACTAATTGTTAAAAAAAAACATTTTAAATTAAATTAATATAATTTCCACTTATTTAAGATTTGTTTGGTTGCTTGTAACCCAAAAAGAGGAAAGGATTGATAAAAAGGATACATCAAAACTACTTATTATATGAAATTATAAGAAAGCTTATTTTCAAATGTGTCTTTTAGTCAAATCGATTACCCTTAAACTTGTGCACATTATTTTTTTTATTTTTATTTTTTTTATGACTGAGGTGTTTAGATCGCTTATACGTACCTTAACTAATATTTTAGGACTCTACAACTATCAATAGATAAGAGCTCCAGTAATTACCCTTATTAGCACTCGAAGAGAGACTCGAACTCATCATCTTTAACTTTTGAGTATATATTCAAAAATCTTTATCAAACTGTAAAAAAAAAAAAAAAAAAAAAAAAAAAAAAAAAAAAAAACTCAATCACATTTTGCAACATTTAATACGCTTGAGTTTACAAAACTTACGTTGATGTACTGTTACAGCGCTACAATGCAATGAAGCCTTTTTTATAATCACAATACATAAAAGGAAAAATTACTATTATATGCTTTCGTAATGTTAAATACAACCCATTTAGAATTATAAGCTTACCATGCTGATTATTAATTTATTAATACATGAATTTATTTAGTTTTTTTATTAAATACTTGTTAAAATTTGTTGATGCGTGATTTTTACACCAACGAAATGCACGTGTGAAATGTTGAGCTGACCCAAAGGACACACGTGAATGTAAAGGAAAATGATAGTAAATGCAATGGGGACAATTTTTAAAGTGGTTCGGATGTTAAGATAGCAAGTCCTACATCTACTGATGTTTATATTGATGATAAGGGTTAGGTCGCTTTTAGCTGACTGACTTTATAATAATATTACAAGGTATCAAATGCTAAGAATTCTAGGAAGAGAGAGAGTAGTTAATCAAGTGTAAAAATGTGCGAATCCCCTTTAATGAGAGAGGAGCTCCCAATTTATAGTGGGATGCATTGAGGCAATGATCACTAAATCTATAAGTTGGTGGGATTACCCATGCAAATCCTTCTTTATATCACATTGCCCACCTTCCAGAGTGATTTGTGTGATTTAGAGTAGGGATTGGACACGTGGGATCACCATAGCTTCTGGCTGGCCTGACGCGCATCCACTATTCTGATGGAAGCAGGCTGTGGTTGTACCCACGATTTGACTCTTGTAGGCTGACTGGACCTGACGTCAGCCCTTATATTTTTTAGGCATAACAGAACTCCCCTAGTTTTTAAGGTTCGAGGATTGAACCTTGGCAACTACAAGTCATGCCGCAGTGGGGTGATTCCTGAAAATTCTGGAAATTCTAGCCTATTTGAGAGTAGGTCGGGATGGCACTTTTGTGAACACGACCTTGCATGTTCATTGTTTGCAGGGGACGAGCGACCTGATTTCGTCAGACATCACCTGTTGTTCTTTTGATATGGATGCATTTAATGAAGTAGTCCCTGCGTTGACAGATGTGCCCTGTGCGTGATAAGTGCCAGCCAAACGCATTAAATGCGTTGTATGCTGACACAGTGCTCTTTATCAGAACATTAAATGCATTATATGTTGGAACGACGCCCCTTATCAGAGTATTAAATGTGGATTTGAGACGCAATTAATGCTCTGAGAGAGATATGGCCGTCGTTTAAGCTTTTCAACGGGAAAGATGAAGGTTTGACTTTATCCAGTCGTGACGCTCACTCTTCCCCGCTGATGAGCGACACGTGGCCGTGATCAACGGTAAGGAATCTTTGCCGCCCAAACGCCGTTTCGATTCCGAGAAATCCAATCGCCGATTCACACGCTATAAAACCTCAAATCGTTCTCAGGCAATGTCACCAGAGCCTTTTTCACAGAGAGCAAAAGATTTTCGCAAACCCGGAACCTTTGTCTTCCAAACCTGCATTTTTCCGGCATTTGAAGCAGAAGTTGTTCTCATACTCCGTGAGGTAAGAACTTCTCTGTCATTGTTTCATTATTTTCATGGTTAAATGGCGTCAGTCTTTCGGTAACCCATCGGAGACGAGACGCTTACGTCGGGTTCGAGCCATGAATGGTGGCTCGAATCATGTTGTTAGGGTTTTCTTTGGGATTTAGGGAGTTTGTTTCCTCCCACGTCATCGTATGAAATAGCGTACGGCAGCTAAATGAATGACCCTTCTGCTTGTCGCTTTTGTAGACTGGCAAAATGGACTCCTCAACAACCAGATCCGAGTAGGGAACCGGCTCGTCCCCGTAGGGTACTATGAGTATCCCTCTAGAGGTCTTCTCAGTACTTACCGGGGACGAGCTTGAGAGGGTAATAAAACAGTATGGTATTGAGGTGGACGTTTTCCACGAACTCATCGCGATACCCGTCAAGTGGCCTGGCTGCAATCTCCGAGGAGATCATCAAGGGTGGGGGACTGATCCCCTTCCACCCTTTCATCAGGTCATTTTTGGACCACCTCGAGGTCGCGCTGATGCAACTGACTTCGAATGCGTACGTTATTGCTGTTGCAATGTACATCGCATGTCAGGAGAACGGGCTGGGCGAGTTGACCGTGATGGAGCTCGGCTGCTCGTATTTTTTGAAAAAGAGCAAGGACAAGGATTCTTATTACTTGTCCAAGCGACCTACTATCGCCGACGGGATACACAGTTATCCTAGCAATGCGGGGGGGGGGGGGGGGGGGGGGGGGNACATGCTATAAAAACCTCGAATCGTTCTCAGGCAATGTCACCAGAGCTTTTTTCACATAGAGCAAAAGATTTTCGCAAGCCTGGAACCTTTGTCTTCCAAACCTGCATTTTTCTGGCATTTCAAGCAGAAACTGTTCTCATACTCCGAGAGGTAAGAACTTATCGGTCGTTGTTTCATTATTTTCATGGTTAAATGGCGTCAGTCTTCCGGTAACCCATCGGAGACGAGACGTTTACGTTGGGTTCGAGCCATGAATGGTGGCTCGAATCGTGCTATTAAGGTTTTCTTTGGGATTTAGGGAGTTTGTTTCCTCCCATGTCATCGTACGAAATAGCGTACGGTGGCTAAATGACCCTTCTGCTTGTCGCTTTTGCAGACTGGCAAAATGGACCCCTCAACAACTAGATCCGAGTAGGGAACCGGCTTGTCCCCGTAGGGTGCTCCAAGTATCTCTCTCGAGGTCTTCTCGGTACTTACCGGGGACGAGCTTGAGAGGGTAATAAAATAGTATGGTATCGAGGTGGATGTTTTCCATGACCTGAAACACTCATCGCGATACCCGTCAAGTAGCTTGGCCACGATCTCCAAGGAGATCATCAAGGGTGGGGGACTGATCCCCTTCCACCCTTTTATCAAGTCGTTTTTGGACCACTTCGGGGTCGCGTCGATGCAGCTGACTCTGAACACGTATGTCATTGCCGTAGCAATGTACATCGCGTGCTAGGAGAACGGGCTAGGTGAGCTGACAGCGATGGAGCTCGACTGCTCATATTTTTTGAAAAAGAGCAAGGACAAGGATTCTTATTACTTGTCCAGGCGACCTACTATCGCCAAGGGAATACACAGTCATCCTAGCAACACGGGGGCCTACGAAACGAAGTTTTTCTTCTTTCGCTATAATGGCCATTGCCGCTTCCAGGAATCGAGTGGGCCTCTTTCTCTTTGTTTTTTTTTTTTTTTTTTTTTGACAAACTTATTACATTCGAAGTGTGCTCTTTCTAATGACCTGATTCCTTTCTGACAGTTAACAAGACGATTAACTGAGGGTTGCTCTTCGATAGAAGTAGGATCGTGCACTTCAGCTCCCTACCCGAGGACAAGCGCGACACGAAGAAACTCGTGACGACCGCGAATTTGCGAAAATACGGTTTCTTCAACACAAACGCATCGTTAGAGCCCCCATCGAGTAAGTCCTGCTAACTGATTCTTTTCTGGTCGTGAGGTGGAATACCTTTGCTAACGATGCTTTGCATGCAACGACCATGCCTCCGAAGGAGTCAGAGCAGCCGCGAAGAAGGCCGCTCAATTTTCCTCGGTCGAAAAAAGCCAAGGCTACCGATGCTGCTCTGACCATCCCCTCGACTGAAGGCGCAACATCAGGCCAACTGGCGCGACCTGTCGGAACTTCTCAGCCACAGCCATTAGAAGAAGCGCCAATGCGAACCATGAAGGTCTCCCAGCCGTCGCCTGCTTGCCCGAGGATGAAGACAATGGCTCAACGAAAGAAGAGGAGGCAGATTTAGGTCGAAGAGTCAGAGACCGAGTCTGAGGGCGAGCAGCCCAAGAGGTCGCAGAAGGACATCGGAAGAAGGTCGGGTAAGGAACCGATGGACGACACGACCACTGCTGAAGGCACGAAGAAGGATACTCTAGTGTTAGACTCATTGGGGAACTTGCCAAAGTACCTGCAGCCGGTGGTCTATACTTTATTGGAATGCGGACTCTCGGAATCATTTGAGCAGTTCACAAATTCCAGCGACGTGGACCTAATGTCCACATTGGTCCAACACTTAAGCAAGGTGAACGAACTGTCCTCGGTGAGGACTACCCTTTGCTCCCTTTGATTAGCTAACTCTATCTTTCTTTGTTTGCGAGTCCTTCTTTCCATGTGAATGTCCTTCGAGAAGGTTCAACTAGGAGCCGCAAAGGGGGAGGTTGCTCTGAAGGAAGAGAATGCAACACTCAAGCGAAGCCTGAAAGCTGCCGAAACAGAGAGAAACCTCTCTTCTGAGTCAGCGAACTGGTACCTGAATGAAAGGGACGCGGCTTTTCACACGGTGGATTGCCAAAAAGCGCAGCTCGAGAAGCATGGAGAGGAAATAAATGAGCTACAAAGGACCATAGCCAGACTCTCCAAGGAGGCCAGGGAGAAGGACCAGGAGCTCAAAGCGACCTCTTTGCAGGCCTTGCGAACAGAACAAGAGAGAGACGCTTCCGAGAAGCAAAGGCAAGCTCTCGAAGCTGAACTTCAGGCAAGTCAGGGAAAAGTTGCTTCCTTGACAGAGGAGATGTAGAATCAGGCAGCGGAGGTCGAGGAGGAGGCTGTCGAATGGGCGATCGAGTCTATCTATGTCTTGCGACCAAAGAATCCGTGACTTGATATGTCCGACCTCCCGAAGGACTGGTGGGATACACTTATGTCTATGGCGTGGGAGGACAATGAAGCGGCGACCTTCCAAGCAGGAGGTTCGGGACATGCCTCGGATAAACCCTTAGCCGACCAGCCCTAGGACGATGAGGTCGTTCCTTTAGGAGCCAGATTAGGGCTTTTAGTCATGCCATTTTGCCTACTGTACTCCTCATTAATGAAATACATTTTGACTTTTACAATTTCTGTTCGCTTTATTATACATGAGTACTTCCTAATTGCTTACATTTATTGAACAAGTGT